>NW_005843095.1:241690-249907 GCF_000455745.1 Alligator sinensis
GACTTCCCTGTCCTGTAGCGGGCATGGGCGTCCCATGGGACTGATGAAAGACTGATGCAAAGTACTTATTTAATAGGTTGGCTTTTTCCTGGGCGTCAGTTGTCAGTTGCCCCATCTGGCTCAGCAGGGGTCCAATGTTGCCTCTGCTTTTCCTCCGGCTCCCCACATATCTGAAAAAGGACTTTTTATTGTCCTTGATGCTCAAAGCTAGTTGGAGTTCAGTTGCAGCCTTGGCTTTCCTGGTCTGCTCCCTACAGGACCGGACCAGTGCAGAATAATCCTCCTTGGAGGTGACTCCCATCCTCCACCCTTTGTAGGCCTTTCTTTTTAGCCTCAGGAGGTCTGCTAGGTCCCTGGAGAGCCAGGGGGGCTGCTGTGCCCTCTTGCTGCCTTTCCTCTGAGATGGAATAGACTTAGTTTGTGCATTGAGGATCGCTCCCTTGAGGAGCAACCACTCCTCTTGAACTCCCCTCTCCCTGTGGTCACGGTCCCTTAGGGCCTCACTGACAAGCCTCCTGAGCTTGTCAAAGTCGGCTTTCCTGAAGTCAAGGACTTCCGTGTTGCTGACTAACTTGCCAGCTTTTCGGCGGGTGGTGAAGGTGATCAGCTCGTGGTCGCTGTCACCCAGCTTCCCATCGATCACTAGGTCGCCGACTAGGTCATCCCCAGTAGCCAGTACCAGGTCGAGCAGCGCTTTGCCTCTCGTTGGCCCATAGACTTCTTGAGTCAGGTAGAGGTCATCCACGCACGAGAGGAGTGGGTATCCTCTCCATAATGCAGCTTAGTCATTGTGTGTTGCCCTACTTCAAGTATGAATGCACATTCATTTTAAAAGCTCATGAATAGCCTTAGGTTTACAGGATAGATATTGTATTATAGTGCATTCAGCTTATCTGTGTGGCTCCAGGACCAGCATGGCAATATGCATGTGTCTGAAGGACAACACTGTTATACTTGAAAAGTTACAAACACGCTTATTTTAAGATTTTGAAAAAAGGAAAAATTGTGTGTGCACATGCGTGCATGTTTCTAATACATATGTGTATTAAAATAGACTTTGTGGATGTATGTAGTCAGCTGGGGGTGGGGAAGGGCATGCCTAATGGATATCTATCTCTTTAACGTAAAAAGGTACATTTGGCAGAGGAACACTGCAATTTTCTAAGTAAAATCCAAGAACAAAGTCCAGCTTCCAAGCTTCCTAACTAATTAGACTCCTTCCATACTGATACATTATAATCACTATTTAACATTTAGTGATTTACAGATTATCCACACTATCAATTTGCTTGGACAAGAGTGGGGACTTTTTAAAAAAATGACAGTTCTGAATTCAACTGTATGTAATTCTGCTTCTGCAGATTGTTAGCATTTTAATACTGTGAACTGTGACACAGATTTGAGGAACAGATAGGGAACAAATTCAAAGGTAAATGCTAGACAAGAAGGAAAGTACAATCATTATGCTTCAATAGCCACATTACAGGGTCTCTCTCTCTTCACTTCCACTGCTACCCTGTAGATGGGGATAGAAGAGGGTAGGCCATGGTGACATGAACAAGATCTCTTACTCATTTAAATACAAATGAATATGTAACAAGCAGAAAGTCTGCAGGCAGACTCCACCAACCATTCAGATTGGCTGAGATGTCTGTGCAAAAAACACCAAACCAAGTATAGAAAAGGTCATCTGGTGGCTTGAAGGAAAAACAATGCATGTGGAAAGGAAAGGTAAGAGGTAGAATACTGAACAATAGAAAAGCTATAAAATGGAGGTTTGCATACAGATGTTCACATGCAGAAACAAGCAAGCCCAGCGAACTGAAGAGCTCAAGGACTAAAACATGGAAGAGAGATGTTATCTCTAAGCCAAAGGTGAAAAACTCTTTGGAATTTTCATTCTAAGTGGACAGGAAATACTCATAGGGCAGGAGTCCAGGCCAAATTGGATGAAAACTACTTCAAAAAGGATATTAGGAGTAAGCCTACAAGGGTTCAGAGGAGGACCACCCACTTGGTGAGAGGGCAGCAGGACAGGCCCTATGAGGAGAGACTGAGGGACCTGAACCTGTTCAGCCTCAGCAAGAGGAGGCTGAGGGGGGACCTGGTGGCTGCCTACAAGCTCATCAGGGGAGATCAACAGCAAATAGGTAGATGCCTTTTCTCCCCAGCACCACCTGGGGTGACAAGGAACAATGGTAATAAGCTGATGGAGAAGAGGTTTAGCTTGGAGATCAGAAGGCAATATTTGACAGTTAGGGTGGCCAAAATCTGGAACCAACTTCTCAGGGAGGTGGTCCTCGCCCCTACCTTGGGCAAATTCAAGAGGAGGTTGGACGATCACCTGTCTGGGGTCTTGTGAACCCAGCATTCATTCCTGCCTGTGGCAGGAGGTCAGGCTAGATGATCTGTTCAGGTCCCTCCTGACCCTAGCTACTATGAAACTATGAAACTATGAATGGAATGTTTGATGAGGAAAGAAAGTTACATCTTGGAGGTCAAGAAATGAAAGGATAAAATGAGGAGTGCCAAAAGTCAAGCTGAGTTACAGCAGGCAACGTATATTAAAGCAAACAGCAAAAAATAAGTGAATAAGGAAAAAAGAAGTTGACCGCTGTGCAATGAGGATGGAATGGGGATTATAGGGAATCTAGCTATGATCCAAAACTGAGTCAATGCTTTGCCTCCATTTTCAGTAGGGACAATGATCCTTAATATGAGAGTGAAGGCAGAATGGAAGGATGGGAATGATGATCTAGAAGTAGAAATTACTGTAACCAAGGTGCAAGAAAACACAAAGGGTTTAATTCACTCAAGTTTGAGGGGAGGGGAGAGAATGAATAAACTCCAAGGGCTAGCAGATGAAATTACAAGTAGCAAGGATTTTTAATGAATCTATTAGGTATGGCATGATACCAAACTTGCTATGGGAGAATAATAAAGATAGTATCTATACTAAAGTGAGGAGGGAAACTATCTATGCACCTCTAGACTACTAGTCTAATCTCAACAGCAGGCAAGGGTTTAGAACAGATTTTGAAAAAAAGAATGTTTAGAACCATGAAGAAAAATGGAGAACGAAATAACATGCAATATAGATACATCAGACTAACCTAATAGCTTTCTTTGACAACTAATTTTTTTTCTTTTAGATACAGGAAATAAACAACCTGGATTTCAGTGAAGCATGCTGATGATGGTCCTCATGGAAAATTATCACTTAAAATGGAGAAGACCAGGATCAGAGCAAGATGGGTAAGAACTGGCTAAGGATGAGAATGGGTTATACTGAAAAGTAAACTATTGGCTGGAAAGGCAAACTATTAGCTGGAACTGGCTCCAGTTACAAATGGAGTTCCTCAGTGGCTGATCTTAGGACAAATCTTAATGTTTTCACCAACAACATTCGTGCATCCTTCCACATATGCATTCAAAAATCAAAAATAAAGTGGGAGAATGTGTCCCTCATTCTCCTCCCCCACCAGTGCTCTCAACGTGTCTGCACAGGATGTCATGAGCAGTGGCAAGGAGACCCAGAGCATTTTCACCATTGTATTTCTGAGTTTGGAGCATGCAGGCCAGGTGCAGATGGGCAGGTCTTATTTTTCAGCTGCTACCTCAGTAATGGCAAAGACCCTCTGGAGATATACACTAAAAGAGAGTAGCTTGCATAGCCTAGCAAAACAAAGGCTGAGACATGATTGTTCTCTGTAACCCCATAGAGAGGGTAGACACCAGAAAGTGCTAGAAGACAATCTGCCCTGTCAGCAAGGCTACCTGGCCTCAGAACAACCCCAGCTACAAAGGAATGAGCTGACTGGCTGCAGATCTAACTGGGCCTGTTATATATACCCACACCATTCATTTGAACTCTGGTTGCTCATTCCTTCGGTCTTGGTCTTGCTCCAGCTCAGCTCATACCTTATTCCAGCCTTCCTCTGGCCCTAGACACCTGGACCTTGCCCCTGCTTATCCTGTTGTGCATCTGGACTTCCCAGCTCCTGAATTTGAGACAGACCTGGACTACAAGCATAAATACAGTTTTGGATTAGGAATATGACTCTGACCATCTGGTTTTGACCCCTTTGGCACAGACTCAACTCCCGATTTGGATTCCTCACAGACTCAGGTACTTGGTTAACTGCATACTCCACAAGACTGCTTATGCCCCCATCCTTACAAGATGGAAGAAGAGCTATTTAAATTAAAGAACAATATTAACATGAGAACCAAAGGGTATAAACAGGCCATAAATACATTTAGGCTAGATATTAGAAGGTTTCAAACCATCAGAGAAGATAAATTCTGTAACATCTAATAGTAGAAGTGCTCCCTACCAAAAGGAAGAAATCCTAATTAGTGTTTATACCAGAGCATGATAAATTTGTGAAGGAGATTATATGGTATAACTGCCCATGGTAGTAGGGGAGAGACTTCAGTGACTTAAGAGGTGCCTTTCAGGCCTGTATTTATGTGTGCTTCTTATTTCAGTTTCTCCAGTATTCCCCCAGAACCCCATTTAAAGTTACAGTGGGCACATTTACACGTGCGCTTTTATGTGCAGTAGCCTATTCTACTATGCATTAAAGCAGCATGTAAAAAAAAGTGCTAATATGCTAATGTGCAGTAAAATAGGCTACTGTGCATTAAGCATCACCTAAAAAGCGTGTGCTTGCTCAACTATACATTAGTGCAGCTTAATGTGCATTTATTTAGTACATCATATTGGAGTTATTAAATTTAATGCACATTACGAAACATGCATTAATGCACGTGTAAATGTGCCCAGTAGGTTGTATTTTATCTCAGCCTCTTGCACCTTAGTCATTACCTCAGGTATGAAGGAGATGTAGTGGGTTACACCAGCTTAGGACCTGGCTCATAAAGTTTTAAAACAGTTTTTCAAAATTAGAAACGGTACAAAGCATAAAAAGATGCCTAAGAGACTAATATTAAAGGATGAAGTTTGCTAAGGTGGGCACAGCCATTCTAGGGTGCAGTTCCTGGCAGGCAGTGGAAATGTCAGTCAGCTGAACGAATTAGAGACAGGTGAGTAGGTAGAATGGGGAGCTGTAAAAGAATTTTCATGCTGTTCCAACAGCCACCATAATGGATCATGGTCAGGAGAGCTTTGCAGCCAGTGCAGATTTCTATACAGTTTTTGTCAAACTAATTGTGACGTTATCAGGGACCTTTGATTCCAGCGAACACAGAACCTCTGCTCTCAGATTTAGGAAGAATTCACTTCCTAGGACAATGGCTCAGCAAAGCTGGATGACCTACTGCTGCTGGCTAGAAAAGCAAGCAAACAATAGGCTGGATATCAGCGGGATATGGGATTTGCTGTGAACCTGGTGTGCTAATATTTTCATGTGCAGCATTTTTAATTGCCTACATTTAGGGATAGGGCTTTTATATAACTGTTTAAAAGTATAAGGAGAAATGTTTTTGTCTAATTTGCTTAATATCTTTGGCTTGTAATAGACATTATTGGCACTGATAATATCCATTTCATATGTAGAGAGACAGCAATATGAAGCAGTAATGAGATGACTTAGTCATGTTAATTTTAAACAATGTTTAAGGCATCTGCAGTCTTCCTAAAATGTCATCTGCCAGACAGCCCTGCTCCATATGTGTATAGAGTTGCAACACCTCCCCCTGCATATTCTTGCAAAAAGGAAAATCTTCAAAAAGTCTCTATTTTTGGTTGCGCTGCATCCAGACCCTTAGATCCAGGAAACCCAATGATATTGCAGAGGGAACAAAAAAATACAGACAGAAAGAGCAGGAATCCATGGAAAGGAACTACCACAATGTTAACTGTCAAGCAAAGGCACAGAGACTCAATGTATTGCTTCACTAGTGAGGCTCTCTGTTGCATTCACAGGACTCTACTGAGAAAAGGAACACTGAAAAGATGCTGCTGCCATTGAGAACCAGCACAGCACAGTAACTCATTAAGCTTTGGGGCTCAATTCAGGCAGTGCCTACCCTCTCTGGGCCATATCACACATTCTTTTTTTAAGAGAGAGTCTCTGCTGTTTTTCACTGAGTATTTAATTGGTGGCTAGAGAACGTATCCTGTGGTAGGTTTCCCCTCTTCTCAGGGCTATCTTCTCTGTGCTTAGGGTCTTTCTGTTCCCTTCCAGGCAAGCCTCAGTGCTGGGAAGATATGGATTAGAGCAGCAAGTGCAAAAGAGAGCAACAGCAACTCAAAAAAAGAATGGAAGAAATGCATCTTTTGGGATGCTTGTCTATTCCAAAACTGGCAAAGAAATGGACTATTAAAGGCAGCTCATGGAGGTGAACTGATGCTAATTCTACTCCCTACAACTTGCATACTAATAAAGTAGAAACCCTAAAAAAGTCATTGCTTAAATCAGGATAATTTGTATTGAAGTATTATTTCAATACATCAACAGAATGGATGGAGCCTGCTTGGTATCAGTCTGCATCTCTGTGTTTTGGCATATGACCCTTACACTTGTCACCAGGAGCTCTACCAATGCTCACAACTTCCTAGTAAATTCAGAGAAAGCCCTTGGTGTTGCATGTCATTGCTCACTGGATTTAAAAAGGGTGTAGCTCCATTGATTTCACTGATATGACTTCTGATCTATGCTTTTTGTAAGAGAGGTTAGATTCAAGTCCAGCAAGTGGGATTTTGGGTAGAATTCAACACTGACTGATAATAAACCTCACATTAATTCACTGAAAGATGGGGTAGGCCGGGGTTTCAACCGTTTTTGGTTGGCGTACCCCTGGTGGCCAGTCCAGAAGCAGGGAGTCTCCCAGGTGACCAACAAGTGGGGGAGGGGAAGGGCCACAGCGACGAACCGGGGTGAAACCAGAAGTGCCACCAGCGAAACCAGAAGTGTCCTCCACTTCTCTGTGCCACTGCCGCATACCCACTGGGGGCTTCCCAAGTACACGTACCCACAGTTGACTACCCCTGGTTTAGGCCAACACTGAGCACAGCTGAAAATCCAACCTCACATTTTCCTCCTCTGAAAGAGGACACTGGGCATACCTACACATACATTAATGTGCTTGTCCTAATGCGCATTACATTTAGTATCTTCAGGCATCTATATGCATGCTCCAGGGTGGGGGCAGGGGGAAGGGTGCTTTAATTAAAGCAACTCTCAGCCAATCAGCTCATTGCTTTGCAGCTGGGGGTGCTCTGAGGCCAGGTAGCCTTGCTGAGAGAGCAGATTGCCTTCTCACACTTTCCTGTGTCTACCCTCTCTATGGGGTTATAGAGAACAATCATGGCTGAGATGTTGTTTTGCTAGGCTATGCAAGCTACTCTGAGAGGCGCTCTAATTAAAGCACCTGCAGCATCACATGTATTCAGTGTCCTGCACTTCAAAATGGTGGTGAGAGCTTTTTAACTACACCCCTCCTGCCATTTTGAAATATGGGGATGCTGAATACACATGACATGGAGTCTGCTAGACGGCACTAATTAGCACGCCGCAGCATGCTCACAGCAGACTTGTTTAATCAAGTTTGCCCTGACGCGTGCTAATTAGCATGAGTTGGAGCAGAGGTCCATCACATGAATAGGTTCCCTCCAATGTGAGGTATTAAATTAATGCACATTGGGCCGCCCTAATGCAAAGTAGTGCAAGTGCATGCTTTTTAGGTCATGCTTAAGGCACAGTAGCCTAGTTTACTGTGTATTAGCATAATAGCCTGGTTTTTTTACACACCACTTTAATGCACAGTAAAACAGGCTCTTTCACATTAAAACATGCATGTAGATGCTCCCACTGTGTCCCATTGAGAGAGACAGCAAACGTTCTGTGAATAGTGTTGCGTGCAATTTATATAGGAGTGTTTTCCAATTGCACTGGTAAAGAGCAATAGCCCATTTAGTAAATATGATGCTGATCATATGAACATAAAATATAACAAGCAATCAACATGAAAAAAGTAAACTTGAATGGGAGCTATGGGAGCAAACTTTAAATTCTTAACATTTTGAGGTATGTAACTGTTGCATGGAAACAAATCTTTCAGTGAAGACTCAGGGAAAACTCCTACTTAGGTCATGAAGGACTGAAGTCTGACACAGAAGGTAACAGGGTCTGCTGTCCTTCTGAGTGCCCAAGTTATGTAGATTATATGAAGGATATTTCTTCTCTAGGGAGTGCACCTTCATATGTTGGGAAGGCTAGTGCATTCCAGTAACCCTGAGAGCTAGGCCAG
>NW_005843095.1:249938-250196 GCF_000455745.1 Alligator sinensis
TTTTCCTTATTGAGTCATCCAAGCTGGAAGGTCAAAGAGTAGGGGCCAGGCTGGAAAGTAAATTGGTATGGGAAACTCAGCAAAGTAGAAGTTTTGGCAAACAGTGTGATAGACAGGGATGATGAAACCTTGTTTGTGCCGTAAGCAGTTTCCAGCAGCACAGGAAGGATTTGGATACAGTATATTGAATGCAAATATGTTTTTGATTTAGTATTTTAAGCTTTGAAAAAAACTGGGGGGGGGGGGGGGGGGGGGTTT
>NW_005843095.1:250217-291312 GCF_000455745.1 Alligator sinensis
GGAACGTTCATTAGGGATTGAAACCACTGGAGAGCCTGCATGTGTCCAAGAAGTCACATCATGAGATAATGAGTTTCAGTAAATCCCCAAAAAGTTTAATCAAATCATACTTTCTTCTCCAAACATCCCGTATAATTATTCCTCTGGGGTCCAATCTGTGATTTTTTTTTTTGGTGATACACAAAAATTTGCAAACAATATTTTGAAAAAATATATATTTCCTTGCCTGATGTGTCAGTATGAAATATATGCACTTTCTATATTTATTAGCTATCTTTGGATGTACAATTTAATTTGATTTATCACTGCATAGCTTTAATTTTGCAAAGTTTATATTTTAACTCATATTTCCCTTGAGAATGTACCAAAATATGGGAGTTTCCTAAGTAATTCATAAAAGTATTTATGAAAGCTTGATTCATGTTCCTTATGTTATCTCATATTAAAAGCCATGGATAAGCTGATGGTACTGGTGTCTTTTGCAAATGGTAAAGACAAAATTTTCATCTTTTCATCATCATTTTCATCATCTCCCCAATGATTTTCCTTTCAGGTTAAGGTCTGTAGACATCTAAATTCCTGCCACTTGGAGCTTTCTTTGCAGGGTGCAAAAAAGGCCAGAGGAGAGGCCAGAGGTTGATCAGACCCCTATAGCCTTCTCAAGGTATACGCTGGGTCCGATAGGCTCCACAGCGCTTAGAGATCTTCACGAGACGTGAAGTTCTCCTCCTCCAGATGGTTGTGGAGTCCTCCAACTTGGGTGGAAACCGCTCAAGCCTCTTATATGGCTAGCAAGCCAATCACTACCTGCCGCGTGGGAATAATTTAGAACTGGCCAATAGTGGGACACAAATTTGCATGCAGGTGGCGGGAACTCCTTTGCACCATGCATTTCTCTTTGCAACTAAGAAATGCACCCTGCAAAGAAAGCTCCGAGTGGCAGGAAATAATTTAGCAGTGCCGAAGCACACACACATCAAATCACACCCTTGGGTTGTGACAGGTGGCTGTCATTCAAGTTAGGTTTGGCTGGCTCAGGGCGTTCTTTTCTTTATTACCAAAGAGCCCAACAATGTGATAGTTGAAAAGAAGAAACAGTCCTGAGGATGAGTATGCTTTAAGAAATGACTCGTTTCATATAGAAGCTCAAGGATGTTGATTAATATGAGCTGGGTGCAGGCCTGAGTCACAAAAGAGGCAGGGTACTGCAAGGGGCTGTGTTGCAATTGGTATGGGCTTCAAGGAAAGCCAAGATGTGGCGTCCCTGCCCAACAGTACGGGGAAAACTTTAGGTGTTGAGGCATACTTTCTTACTGGACCACAGCTCTATAACTCAAATTGCAGCAACAATTCATGCTAGATCCAAACTTACTGAAGTTGCAATTATTAATGATGCATGCACAGGCTGCATCCATCCACACACCGCACATTTAGGCATTCCCTATGCTGTTACCTTGCAGCACGAAGGGAGATCCCAGAGTCAAAAAAACCCATGCCAAAAAAAATCAGGGTGGTGCACATAGTGGCAGTGCACACTGCCCAAAACCAGAGCCTGGCCAGCCGGAGCCACACTCCAGCTGCTGGCCAGGCTTCCTGCCACAGCTGCAGCCCCAGGAGGCCCCTAGGATCCCAAACAAGACTTCTGGGGCCAGCATAGTTGCTGGGCCCAGCCTGCATTACCAGAGTGTGCATGACACGGGCATTCCTCAGAGACAAGTAGCAGCCACACAAGGTGTGCCACTGCTACTTGTCCCCAGGGAAGCAAACATCCATGCTCGTTTGGACATGGCCACACAGTTTATCTGTATATGTTTTTTATAGCGCTGCTGTAATATGCATTTACTCTTTTGGCCAATATTCTCTGCTACCCACCAAGTCAATTCAGTACAAGAGTTTGTAAATGAAACATCCCTAGAATGGTTTGAGGCATATGCCAGTTTGTCAAAGAGAAGTACACTAGCACTGAAATTCCTTATTTTTGCAGCTGTCATTAGGCAAATTTCCACTGAAACTGAGGAAAAGTGCAGGGAAGGGTAGGGGCTGTCTCATTACAGGTATACAAGATTTGGCTCCTTCTCATCACCATCAAGACCAGAGCAATATAAATTACTGTCATATCCTCAGGACAATGTGATCCATTTCTTATGCTTGGCTGAGTCACTTGGGCTCTCCAAGGACTCCAGCTTCATTGTCACAGCTAAAGTACGTAATACATATTACAACAGAGCTATAAAAAGTATATACAGCTAAACTCTGTGTGTGTGTGGTTAATAAAATGCAAGAGCTCCATCTACTGGCTTGCATAATTGTCCACTATTATATTTCTGTGTTCAATAAAGTTGTTGTTACAACAAAAACATTTAAGTCAAAGTGCATATCTTTAGCTACAGTTAGTATTCAGTGGGCGCATCTACACAAGACAAATTCTACTGAGCATTAGACAAATTCTACTGCACATTAGTGAGGCAGTCAAAACTCTATTGTGCATTAGCGTCACAAAAAAGTGTGTGCCGGCACTACTGTGCAATAACACTGATTATGGCACATTACGTTAGTACCTTTTATTAGAGGTACTAAACTTAATGCAACATAATTATGGAGCATTAATGAACATGTAAGCATACCCAATGGGTGCACCTACGCTTGCTCTTCAATGCACATTAGCCTATTTTAATGTGCATTAAAGTGTCATTTAAAAACCGTGCTTTTTACTTAATGCACATTAAAATAGGCTATTAAGCAGCTCTTTAGTTAATGCACATTAAGCCAAGCTAATGTGCATTTTCCTAGTACCTCATAATGAAGTACTAGATTTAATGAGCATTAACTAAAGCACTTTAATGCACATGTAGACACACACAGTGAGCTCTTTGATTTCATGCTGCAGCCCTAAAAGTGCAAGAGAAAACCTGTGGCACTAAAGGTATGTCCACATGCAGTACTTTACAGGGATACCAAGGTAACTCAGGGGTAGCTAGCTATGTTAGAACAGCACTCTGCCTGGGATAATTTGCCTTGCAGTGTGCTAAAAAGGACGAAGTTCCAAGCACTTTGCAGATACTGAGTGATATGATCTTACATTGAGTCTCTGATATAAATGAGTAGGTAAATATTACAGATTAGGATATTTAGGCAGCCCTTGTTAAAGTCAAGATTCTACAAAAGTAGCTCTCTCATTCTCTTTTGCTTTCCCTCTCTCATTCTCTTTGCTTAAAAATGCAAACATTATGTATTGAATGTCTGTGTGTGTGTGTGTATGTAATTGTATATATGTGTGTGTATATATATGTTCTGTATTTCATCAGAAGAGGCACTGCCCAAATTGCATTATCTTGTGCTTCTGCTTGCTGTTCTGTTTAGTGTTAATAGTAGTTAGCTGTTATTAATAACAGGTTCCCCTGTTCTTCCCTGCATGATCTCTTTGGGACAAGAACCCTACCGATACACAATAGCAAACACTCACATAAAGGCATCAAAGCCAGCAGCAAAATCCTTAAACAAAACAAAAACGGTGAACAGGGATTAATGGCAGTGCATGCAATTCAGAATGGAGCATGCCAAGAATGAGGCATCCACTGACAAACAGAAAATCTTGCAAAAGCTTCAGTAAAGGCAAGATCCCTGCCCAGAACTCACTCATGGAGTGCAGTTTTGTCAAAGTACACACACACACACACACACATACACATACATATGCAGACTTTGTACCTGAGCAACTCTGACAGACAAGTAAGTAGGGTATTCAGCATGGGCACATTGTGATGCACGGTTCTTCATCTGACCCCAGCACTTTTTCCTGCCCAGGGCAGGGGGTCAGACTCAATGATCTGATGAGGTCCCTTCCAACCCTAGCATCTATGAATCTAAAATGCAGTCCCACAGCCCCTTTCATCTGGTGAAAAGGCCCCTTCCTCAGAGTGAGAAAAATATTCAAGTGCTGTAAAATATTTTTGCTTAACCAGACATCAGTTCACTTTGAGTTTTGGCAATAACACTGGTGTCAAGCGTCGCTGGTGGCTCAGTTTTCTTTTTCAATTAAATCAAGCATATATTTGAGAATGACTTTGTGCTTGGCAGCCCCTGCCTTCAACTCCTTATTGAAAGGATGGGCTGTGGGAGCTGCACTAGTACGTGGAGTGCAGCAGATTTTTTGTTCTTTCTGATGCTTTTCTCACTCCTTATTTATGTCTCCTCTCCCACTCTCAGCTTTGTGCTGCCTGGTATTAGCCCTTAATAGCTGCCTGTCCTCCACTGCCAAAAACACACACACTTTCTTCCCCTAAATACCTTCTTAAAGGGTACCACTTATGGGAATTTCCTTCTCCTATTGTGACCTCCACACCTACCTGTTCCTCATTTGCTCTCCTTTCTATTAAACATTCTCTTTCTGTACATATGGAGCTTTTTTGGTCCAAAAGGAACCTCTGAATCTTCCAAAAGAACAGAGTCATTGACAGCAGACATCTCAGTCTGAAACTTATCAAAATGGAGTGCCTAGCATCAGACTGCAGCATGTAGATATAATCACAGTATTTACAGTTACATAGTTTCATAGTTTCATAGTAGCTAGGGTCAGGAGGGACCTGAACAGATCATCTACCTGACTCCCTGCCACAGGCAGGAATGAATGGTGGGTTCACAAGACCCCAGACAGGAGATCGTCTAACCTCCTCTTGAATATGCACAAGGTAGGGGCGAGGACCACTTCCCTGGGAAGTTGGTTCCAGATTTTGGCCACCCTAACTGTAAAATATTGCCGTCTGATCTCCAACCTAAACCTATTTTCCATCAGCTTATGACCATTGTTCCTCGTCACCCCAGGTGGTGCTGGGGAGAAAAGAGCTCTGCCTATTTGCTGTTGATCCCCCTTGATGAGTTTGTAGGCAGCCACCAGGTCCCCCCTCAGCCTGTGGGAAGTCCTGCAGGCCAGATACCATGATCCTATGGAACGCATTTAACCTGCAGGCTGGAAGTTGAGCACCCCTGTAATATGGAATTCACATTATAAGTGATTCAGGCATTAGACCTTTGCACATTGCTGTCCACCATAATTTGGGACCCACACAAATTTACATTCTTTAGTTACGTGGCTAAGGTAAACCTACAGCATTAGATGGATTAGTAGTTAATTGGTAGTAGACGAGCAATTTTGCTTTCAAGAAAGCTAGACAACAGGTTAATTTGTGAGGAAGATAAATGCTCTTCTGTTCCCCAAAAGGGGCCCGTGGCCAACAGGAGGCAGAATGGGATGGACTCTCAATCTTGATAATTCATGAGGAATCTTCCATCTGCAGAGGCTGAGGAAGTGGCCATGAAGTGACAGCCTGTCAAGGACCAATGCAGGAGCCTGTGGCAGGACAAAGTCTGTTCCTCCAAGCCTCACAGAAAATTATCTGGTGGCTTCTTGCCTCCTTCCTCTGGCAGAGGTTATAAGCTCCTCAGCTACTCTTCTCTTAAAAACAGGTAAGTTCCAGTTCTATACATACCATCCAGCTCTGTTGTTCGATTTACAGCAATACAGTCAAGAATTGAAGGTAATCAATTTACATAAAAAATATTTTCAGCTTCTCCAGCTTTCCAGCTATTTTGTAAAAATGACTTATAACATTGCCAGCAATCTGCCCCTGCTGCTCTGATAAACATTGTTGCTCTGCTTTCAAATTTATAGAAAATCACCTTTGAATTGCAGCATCTCCACCAGAGAAGATAACTTAATGCTGCCAGTCACTGGCATGAAGCAATCTACAGACACAGACTAGCAATGGATTTGTGATTTGACTCAGAAGTATGGTGTGCAAGAGTTATTCTAAATGTGTTAATACTTAGAAAAATAACAGGCTCCATTGTTTTTCTTTTACTTATGGCTATTCAACTCCATTGATTTCCATGGCCTTTATTACTTTTAAAAAATCAATTCAGTGCTTTGAATATAAGTTGACTCATAATCATAAAGCCATATTTAAAAGCTTTTAACTGTCTGTGTTTCAAAATGTTTATATTTTGTGCTCAGTAGTTGATATTAATGTGTCCAAATAGGGCTACCCTTTGCTTAATTTTGCTTAGTTCTTTGTGCAGCTATATTTGTCTGCTACTGATCACTTACAATATTGGCTTAATATGCAATATTTTCATTTCAGTTTGGATTAATCAGTTTAGTCTTGATTCTTGAATATTTAAACTTAACAAAAATGCTATCTTTTTTTTCTATAAAGCTGAATGTGTCTTGCTAATGTAAAACCCATAGAAAAATCCACACAGATAGGGCTAAACCCTGCCCTGCTACTCCACATCTGCACTGGATTAACTGAAAATAGAACTTGTCACTTAAACCTGCAAAACTGAGAAGAAGAAAAGAGAAATTTTTGAAATACAAAATATGAGAGTGCGACTGGCCCTGACTCAGGTTAAGAGAAGCAACACCATTTGCTCAGATTCTGATCGTGTTATACTGTAATACCTTTTGCTGTATTATTCTTCAGTAAAACCTATCTTAGGGGTGAGCAATGTGGGCGACTGCCCAGGGTCCCATGGTCAGGGGACACCAAACACATACGCAGGTACACAAAAACATGCACATGTGCACACACATGTGAGTAGCCTGCACTCACAGTAGTGCTCTCCCCCTGCCCCACCCCACCCCACCCCACTCCACCCAAGCCAATCCCCACCCCAGGCAAGAGGAATATTGCCCAGCCTAGCCCAGCCCCCCACCTCCAGCCACTGCTTAGGAGAAGCTGGGCCAGGCACATGCAGGTGGGGTGGCACCTGCTCCAGTCCACCTACCTTGCTCCCACACAGCAGCAGTGGTGCCTGCCTGCCTCGCACACCACACTGCTCTGCCTCCCCACCAGACTGCGCTCCACACACCTACCCACCCGCCTCTACCTCTGCCTACAGCAGAGCCACTGACTTGGAAGGACAGGGCAGACACCAAAATATAAGTTTCCCCAGGGCACCATTTTCCCTAGGGCCAGCTCTATTCTTCAGTCTTATTTATGATCCTACAGCACAATGGCCCACAAAGCCAAAAAAAAGGAGTGTAGCCTGGGTACAGCTGGGGGTGTACCCTGTCCGCCAGTGGAAGGGATGGGGTGGTCAGGCAAGAGTGCTGAGAGAGGGGCCTGCCACCTGGGAGCAGTTCCCTCTCCTCTCTACAGAGCCAAGCCAAGACCAAGCACTTAACTATATACAAATTTATTGCTACAATAAATAAATATGAATAAGAAACATTAAATATTTACAGTAAAATTATGTGACACTATATACAATAACCTGCAATCAACATGTTGTACCACTTTGAGGGACCGCAAAAACATAACCCAGGTGAATCACAGCATAAGCAATAATCAACCCCCTGCACAGAATAAGCATTAACACTTTACAACAGGTAAGTCAAGGAACCAACACAATAAACACATATAAGCATCAGTTTAAATAAACCCAGGTAAGCTGAGATAGCAATACCATAGACGTACACAGGCAACCATACAGGTAAGTTCCGATAGTAGCAATAAACACATATAGGTAATGAAGACAGATAAACCCATATAAACTCCCTTAAGGAGTACCCATAACTATATTAACCTCTACAGTACAAAACAACAATAATCACAAAATATGTTGGTGCATTCAGCACCCTATGGGGTGTACCCTGGAGCCCCCTCCCACAATGGCTGTCCTTACTGGCTCTGGTTCCCCAGCCTCACACTGGGGTCCTTCCCTTTCCTGGGCCCTGCTCTGGGCACCAGGGCTCTTTCAGTTTAATGTGGAGCCACACTGCGGGGCTCCGGTTACTTGGCCTAGAGCCGGGGCTAACTTGACCAGCCTTGAGCTGCAACCAGGGCCAGCTCTCCATGCTCCAACCTGTGCACCGTGTGGGGCCCAAGCAGACTGGAGCTGCTCCCAAAGGTGGCTCTCTGTACGCCGATCCATGCATCGCCTACCCAGCCACTTGCTGGGTTCACAGGCTCAAGCCACCTCGAGCGCCTCCTAGAGCCTGAGCACCGTGCATTGATTCATGTGCCATCGAGGCTCAGGTAGGGTTCCAAGAATGGCTGTCTCTCTCTTCACCGTCCCTCACCGCATCTCTCCAGCGTGCCAAGCACACTCTCCTTTTATACACTTCAGGGGCTCCACCCCCAAAGTTCTCCGGACCTGCCAGGGCACAGTCACGAACCAGGTCCCAAATGCTCCTCGTCCCCTCCCTTCGGGGAAAGGGCTTACCCTGGCTTGCTTCTGACTGGCGGATGGGCTCCACCAATCTGAATTGCAGAATCTCAAGCCCAGGACTCATCCGGAGCTCAAAAGGTAAGTCTGCTACAGGAGACTTAGCCAAAAGGAGAATGGAAATGAGCAACATACAGTACACAATAGCATCCCCCCACTGTCAGTACTTGAAGAGCAACTGTACCAAGGCAAACAAGGAAGATTTAAATGCATCTGTCTCGTATACAAAACATTTAACAAAATGGAAAATGAGGGGCAAAACACAAAGATGAGAAAGCTCCCATAAATCTTCAAGGCACACTGATGTGCACAAAGGCATCCAATATCCATCACCTGGAGATGGGGAGGCATTGTGTGCTGCATGTTGTCCTTAGCTAACAAACACCTAGTATTTCTTTACCTACTTTTTCACAGTTGCAAGCATCACCTAGCACAAGGATGCCACGATACCTGCACGAAAAATGCTCTTGAAGGAAAGGCAGCTGGCTCACACTGAAGCCAAATAAGGCTATACTGGTATAGCTTAGAAGAAGGAAAACACTTCAAATACAACAAGCTGTGGTATTTTCTTCCTCATCTTCTGATTGAAGTTATTGCACCAGCCCCACCAACCGTTAATTAAAGGACTGGAAAGTCTGAGTGTCCTGTTTGAATCCCTGTAGTATGTGGAAGATCAGGCAACCTTAGGGGTACAATATGTTATCCTCCACCCTCAGTTTTTTAGGAAATTTGTTCCCTTACTCCCAGCTGGGGATCTACCACAGTTATGGAGGAATCTAACACCTTCTGCACAAAGTAGTATAACAAAATGTTCCTGAGGATGAAAGGCATAAAGAAATTCATCATGTACAGAACGTATTTTCATTTTCACTACAATTCTTCCACAGACTTCCAGCTTGCTTCTATTGCTAGTTCAAAACCTTCTGTTGTCTTGATCTTGAAAGACCTCTAGACATTAAAAATAGGCTATCCTAGTAAACACATCTCTGTCCAGGACTCACTAAACCATCTGCGCTCTGGGAGACATGCAGCTAACAAAGCTCAGAACCAAGTACCAAAGAGTTGGAGATGAAGCGTTGAAGGGAATACTTCACACTGAAAAATAAAATGCAAATGTTTAGCCCTAAAGGTAATCCACCACAACAACCTTTCTAGGGGATATAGTGGATGCTCTATTGCCGGAATTCTTTAAATCAACAGTACCCTCAGGGTATCCTATAGCTGCTCTCAAGAACTTTATCTCTGACTTGCAAGAGTAGCCACAAGTGAGACACCTGCTCATTTCTAGAGGAGCAGCAGAAGCAGGAGCAGGTGGGCAGTGGGTGCTACAGTTTGGGCCTCCCCAGGAGTTCTGGGGATACAGAGTAATCAAAACCTGAAAGAATTTAGTCCAGTAATTCTGGACACCCTGGGGTGCTGTGAGATCTTTTGAAGGGAGCTGTGAGGTGTGAAGAAACAAGTTCAGGCTTAGGCTCCTACCTGCCTAACTGTTACCTTGCCCCCAGTGTCCAGCTCCTCTGCAAGAGGGTATACACTCACTAGTAAAGAAGTCCGTTTTTTTAAATGGAGTACTATTCAATTCATAGAAGTTCTAGCAGGGCACCTGCCATCAAACAAGGGGTGCTTCGAGCTGAAAAAAAATTGAGAAACATTGCTTT
Organism: Alligator sinensis; assembly: GCF_000455745.1. Classification (NCBI taxonomy): domain Eukaryota; kingdom Metazoa; phylum Chordata; order Crocodylia; family Alligatoridae; genus Alligator; species Alligator sinensis. The sequence continues at coordinate 260,102 of NW_005843095.1, forward strand.
AGTGCACATGTCTCAGGAGAAGTGCAGAGAACACTTCAGAAAATGAGGCATATAAATCTGCATATGCAGAAAACCCAGGAACCTCAAAGCTTCATACTTTTCCTCCCAAGAGGTCAGTAAAGGCCTTATCCCACTCTATTTGAAGTCAAGAAGCAGAGATTTGGGCCCTTTGACTCTCTGGGCCATCAGAATGACAGAGTAGCAGATATTTAAACCTCATGTCTAAACATACTAGAACTTAACATTATTGTGACTTGTTTGTCCCATTACTGTGACTTATTTGCATCATTGAGCCATTGGCCCTGTAAGCTATCGAGCTCTATCTTCCATAGTAGAAAAGGTTATGTTAAACAGCATCTGCAAATAACAGTGATGCTAATATAAAATAAAGACCTTAAGTAAAAGAATTGCCCAGCAACACAAATATACTGCAATATCCTCAGTTAAGACAATTATCATTGGCTAACATCAGCCCTCCCCTTAAACCTGAAATCATTGTAGATCCAATGCAAGTTTGTCATCTTCATTTGTTTTGCTCCAACAGCCAGCAGTGTTAGTTCACCAAGTCTTTTCTGAGACATCTTTTTTAAAATCAGTTCTTCACCTATGTGAGGGCAGAGAAATAAAACTCAATGGATCAAGAGATCGCTAATTATTTCATAGATGGTTTTGTAAAAATCTGTGAGAGAACTGCAGAAACTGCAAATCTCCCTTTATCAACAGTCTGCACATTGATTGTCTCCGGTTCAAGAATTCATCAGCAGTAGAACTTTATACCTTATCCTTTCAGTAGGGTTTCTGTCATCAGCACTGGCCTTTTCCAGTGTCTTCTCAATACTACTGTTCTTTATAAAATATAATTTGGTCTCTCTCTGGTAAGTGAATGCTTTCTGACAATCAGCATTGTCTTAGCATGCCAGATGTAACCACAAGATAGGTGAACTGTCACTTTGAGTCCTAATAGATTGCCCTGGCTATGCAATGGCTCCTAATGATAATAGTGGTTGTACCTGCAGAAAGTTATGGTTAGTTATGGAAAGTTATGTGGGATGCTTCATCTGCCCCACCATCGCAGTGTTCACAAGCCGCGCCTGGTACCTCGAGGTATGTAGAAAAAACATTTAAAGCTGTGTCTATGGCTGAATCGCTGATTCTCAAAATCAGCATCGAATCTTCAGATTCGGATTCAGCCAAATCGAATCAGAGACAGTGATCCGAATCAATGAATTGAATCCCTGATTCGGGCCAAATCCAAATTTAATATGGCCCGTTTCCCACACCCCTAGTGAAAAGGTAGTTAAGAATGATGTGGAAACCATTACCAAACAAAACACAATTCATTTGAAAAAGCCAGGGTTGAAAATGTGTCAGCACCCTTCCTGTAGGGCCACATGTCATTTACCAAATTCCAAACAGCAAATGTTAACCCCTGGAAGTGAACTCTTTGGGGTTTCAGCCAGTTTGTCACTACCAGGCAGCCTTTCATTGCTCACTCTTGCTCCTTTTGATTTCTCCTGCCTACACATCCTGGGCAGACAAGTGGTTGAAAACCAAAAAGAAAAACTGGCAGCTTTTCAGTAACTTCTAAAATAATGTGGATACTGGATTTTTTTTTCACTTACTGAACTCAGTGGCCCATAATGAAAAGTGTGAAATTTTAAACTGCTAGGTCTGTAAGTAAATTGAAACCAGTTGTGTAAATTAAGTCATGTCATGTCAGGTCAAGTCATGTCAAGTCAGTCATGTAAATCAAGTTTGTATATAGGGTGAGTTAGGATTTAGATAAGTAGGTTTTACATAGGTGTAGCATTCCAGTCAAGTACAAATGGAATGCATGACTACATGCAATCTAGGCTTTAACAGAAAATCACACATGGAGTCTATTCTCTCCATCCCAAAATAGTTAACTAATTACATAGATCAGTGGGGTTGATACAGATACTCAAGTGCATTATGTTCTACTCTTTCAAAATGCAATTAGGAGCGTTCAATTTAGGAGCCGATTTGAATTGTCTCATTTTACTCCATTATTTCAGGCTAGCTAAGAGTAAATCAGTGAATAAATCAACATTTCAGCATTAGCTGATTGTTACAGGATTAACAGAAGGCTGATATCACCAAGCAGTTATTTGTAGATCAGCGCGCTCATATAATAGCCCATGTTCTGATTAAATTGCTAACATCTTTTTCAGATTTTGTATTTTCTTTGGAAATTACTGAAGTGAGAGTCATTTCAAAACATGCTGCAAATGGTGCAAATGAGCCTTCTCTAAGAACACCATGTACAACTAGCTTTCAACCTGGAGCTTCTAGGTGTACCTATTTCTCACACTTTCTATGGCGCATGATAGTATAGGTTAATTGGCTCTGGCCCCAACCCTAGCAGTCCTCAACATGGGTCATCAGCAGAGGCAGAACACTGGACCTTCATCTCCAGAACACACGGGCTGCTGGAGCTAAAGGAGATAGTCCCATGCTTGGTACTATGCTCTAGATAACTCATCTCTTGAAAGGAGACATGATACATTTACCCAGCATGTTGCATACACTAAAGTACCTGATACTGTACCATATATTTCATGCATAGAGCTCTGTGCAATAATAAAGGGATTCTCTTTGGACTGCAACACAGCACATACCAGAAATTGGAGCTGATTGGCTCGTGGGACCCAGAAGGAGGGAAGAAAAACTCAACTGTTCATTTCCCCCAGGGAGGGGGAACATGCAGTCAGACACAGGCTGCAGCATGGTCCATGTGGAGGCACAGAACATAGCCAAGAACATCAGGAGCCCAGAATGGGACCAGGAACAAGAGAAGCCAGGAGGAGAGATGGCACAGTGAGTCCAGGAGATGGGCCAGCTATGTGGGGCTGGATCAGAACCTGTTAGAGAGGATGGCCACCCAAAGGAAGGAATTGATTGTCTGCTAAGGAACCTGAGTAAGGAAGAACTTAATGAGTCAATTGAGTAAAGAGGAACACATGTGTTGACTTGATGAACCAAGAACTGTTCATTGAAGAATAACCTGGTCTTCAAAGACATATGGGCAGGGGTTAATTGACTGAGAGTGGGCCTGCACAACAGGGTAATTTATACCCTGAGGACTGATCAATGACTGATAATTCCTCTGAGGGAGGAATATGCCCATGAGATTGAATTGACCACAGAAGGAGTTGCTGACCGTGGAGTATTTGAATCTGGATTAATTAATTACTAGGTAATTTGATTCAATGACCAGAGAGAACAAAAGAGCCAGATGTATTTATACAAAAAGTATAGACACCAACGCAGCCAAACGTGGTGAGGACAGGGTATAGGGGAGGCAGAGCTCTGAAGAGGAAGTCTCACTGAACATGAGTCCCTGTATGGACCAGACTGACCGCTGACCTCCCCATTCTTATTTTGTTTTTCTTTAACATCAAGGCATAGCATGTGAGTGAAGAGGAAGACAGAGACAGGGGATGGAATGGGTAGAAGCCTATCCAACACATCTGCAGACAATCCCCCTGCAGGGAACCTGCAGCTTTTTACAACTTCCCTTGTCATAAACAAAATAAAGTTTGACTTGTTTCATGGAACACCTAACAATAGGTTTCAGATACGATCACGTGAATTTTCATGCGAGCCTTCACACTGACTTAAGCCCTTCACAATATCTCTGGCACTTTCAGAAGAGACTTCTTGCATAGAGGAGCTGATGGATTTCAGAATTCAGGTATGAAAACTGTCTCAGCATAACAGAAGTCTTTCATTCCTTTTGTTGGTGTTTTTGCTAGGGCTGGTGCTCTGAAACTTCCTGCATCCACACAGTCTGATTTTAGTTTCACAGAAAAGCCTTAAGTGAGGAAGCAAAGGGAAATCTCTGGTAAAACTACCTGACAAGCTGAGAAAAATCTATTTCAGTCAACGTGGGATGGAACTATCAGAGTTAACAAATGGGCTACTGAACACTAACTGTAACTTTAAATAAGAGTAGTCTTGAATCATTAGGCCTCACCACAATAACCCCCAAACAAACCAGATCATAGCTGAAACTTTGAAATAAGAATGCATTATGCATTAGTGCCATATACAAGGGAAAAAAGTCAAATTGATACAATTTTGCCTTATACTAACTATTATTTTAAACCAGAGCTGTCCAACTTCTGAGTGGCTGGGGGCCACATGCCACATGGACAACATCTGTGCGGGCCACAGGGACCTATCACTGGAGGTGTTAAAAAAGATGTTGGACAGCCACTGGTCAGGGATGACCTAGGCCTATGACCTATGTTCTACTACAGGTATTTCCCATGCTTCTGAGTTATGCTAGTTGCCACATGGAGCTGGGAAGGAATTCTGCCCCCCTCCCCCTCCAGCTGCTACATATGTTTAGTGGGGGGGGTTAAGCCTTCCTCAGAGCCATTAGGTGTTGGTTGCAGTCAAGGCTGGCAATTTTGAATTGGGTGTGCCAGTGCTTCTCTTGGGAGTTAAACCTGGAGGTTACTGGCTAGAGATCTTGCTTCTCAGCTCAGGGTCAGACCAATTGCCATATTTGAACTCAAGAAGGAATTTTACCCCATGGTCAGATTAGTATGGACTGTGGGGGCTTTTGCCTTCCTCTGTAGTGGGGTCATGGCCCTCTTCCTGGGATCTTCTGAACATGTAGTAACAACCTTATACAGAAGCAGGATGTTGGCAGCCATGGTCCCCCCTCCTTTATCTCCTTGATGTTAGGAAAATGTCCAGCTGGTCAGAGGTAGGATTAGGATTCAAAATGACCAGGATAAATTGGAAAAATGGTCCAAAATTATGAATGAGCTTGTGGATTAAATTCAATAAAGACAAGTGCAAAGACTTATGATAGAACATTAAATGCACATATACAAATTGGAGAACATCTGGATTGGTTGAAGTACTGCAGGAAAGGCCTTGGAGGTGATGATGAATGCTTCAGGTGATTTGAATTCACACCTATGTCCCAGCAGAGTGCCCTGACCCCATGCTACAGGGCAGCCTCTCTTCTATTGATGTTTGCTCACTGGGCAGTCAAGAAGAAAACAGTCATGGGGCCAGTTTTTGAACAGGCAAGAGGGGACATAACAGAAGGTCTTAGGGAGGAGTGCTCTGCCCTGCCCCGCCCTGCCCTGCCCTGCCCTGCCCTGTCCTGACAGAGAGGTAATCTGGGTTCTGGCACCTGGTCCCAAAGATGTTTATGCATTTTAGCTAATGATTATGTAATGCTAAATGCACTGGGGCACTGGTGCAGATCTGACATCATACTATTGTAAATCATGGCACTACTCTGGATTATATTTTATTACAGGGGCATGATCTGGCCCAATGGAGTTCCATCAGTGCATGTAACAGGGGAGTCCGGCCTGCAGTGCACAGTGTAATGTGAAAACAAATAGATCCCCAATCACTGGTGTGCCCACTCCACCCTCCTGCATTTGCTCGCTATGCAATTTTGGGGCAGTTTTCAGGAAAAGTGTGATTCCAGGAGAGATTTATCAGTGCTGTCCCATCAGGCAGGCTGGGCTAGTGACAAAGGTCTGGAGGATGCCGAGCGTGGGATGTGTATGTGTGTGTATGGGGGGCAGGGAAGAGACTTCCTTTTTCTGCCCCGGAGAATCCAAACCAGTCAGCCTGCTAGGTGGGGGCTGTCTACAGCTAGGCAATAGGAAACACTAAGGACACTGTTATGTTTATTCCAAATTCCACCCCAGTTTGACGATTAGGATTCTCTGGCCACTCAGGAGTCACAGCCAAGAACCGCTCCTCTGGACCCAACCCTACAGCCTTTCTTTCAAACGACTGAGCAGGGCTCACTCTGATGATGCCAGTGCTACCTCCTACCTTTCTATAATAGCAATAGTGATTAAAGCTCATGTCCAGGAAACAGGAGAGGCAGCTTCAGTTCAGTCTGACCAATGGGATTCAGAGCCACATAGCCCCCTTCCCTGGAGAGCTCATTAACTGCCTACCTATTGATTAGGACCTCTCCACCTTCCCTCTTGAAACCATGCCACTGTACAAAAGAGAATTCAAGATTTGTTGGTCCAGAAAGAGAGAACCTGTCTTTGTAGCCTGATGTGAAGAGCAGTCCCCTGGGTCCTGGAGAGAAGTCCTGGATTCTAGTCTCTGCTGCTAGCCTCTTTCAGTATTCTACATTAAAAGATTAGAGGTACTATACAGAATTGTTCAGATAATAAAATTAAGCATATCAATGCTTTTAGAGTGTAAACACCTTTTGAGTAAAGCTCATTGCTCCCTTTACATTTGGAAAGGGCTCATCACATTGTTAGTGATGCTGGAAAGACATAATAAAAAATGTGTACCTGAGAAACAGCTCATATGTAAACTCCTGGCCAGCAAAACAGTAGTATGTAGTGTGCTCCCTTTAAGCAGGTTGCCTCAGGATTGGAAAAAGCACCTTATGCCTCTGATAACAGCATTGGCATTGACAGCTCCTGTCTGCTTCACCAATTATGCAGTGAAACAGAATATGGTTAGATTACAAAGCAGACAGTGGGGCTGAAAGATGTTATGCACTTAAGCAGTTTTACACACTTAACTGATTTGCAGATACCTCGTGTTTGTTATAATGTAAGCAATAGGCAATGTGCCATATCGGCGTGCTCAACCCCTAGGCCCTGTGTGACAGGCTAGCTGGCAGTGACTTAGCCCATGGGGTTTGAAAGGGCAAAAGATGATTGGAGGACTTGGGATACCCTTTCCTCACCAATCAGGCCCCAGAGACTCACCCTCCATGTCCCCTGATTGGCCCCTTGGGTCACCTGGAGGGGGATAAAAGGACAGCGCAGCTGACTCGGGGGAGACCAGTGAGGGACCGCAAAGAAGGAGCTTCAAAGAGCTGGCAAAGAGCTGGATCAGCGGGGCAGGAGCAGTTGCCCCAGAACCACCTGAAGGAGTGGGACCTGCAGGCAGCAGTTGGACCCTCAGCAGCACAGTGTGCAGCCAGCAGGAGAGGCTCCCCACTGGGCTCTAGGATTCCCTACGAGAGGCTGCAGCCAGCAGGAGAGACTCCGCAGCTCCAGCAAGGATCTGAGCAGCGACCTGAGATGTTCCCAGCTCTGCTTCCAGCTCCTCCAATAAGAGGCCAGGAAGTTTGACATGAGGCTGGGGCTCCTGGAAGATCAAGACCCTTAGCAGCTTGGCATAGTACCAGCACTGGTGGCTGTGTGGCAGTGTTTTTGCCTACCCTTGGGAGGTCTGAGTTCAAGTCGCAGCTGGGGTGACTTGGGATAAGTGAAGTAGCAGAGAGAAATCCTTGTTGCTGTGGAAATAGGTCATTGTATCTTTCTCCCCTTCCAGGTACCTAGGCCCTATATTCCTTGTCATTTGTATTTTGAGCCTTTTATATTTTGCCAACCAGTATTGTTTGTTGTGCTGTTTGTGTTTTACATTTTGTTAACCCTGTCTTTTGTCAACTGGATGAATATGTCTATGATTGTAAGCGTCTAACCTTTGTTGAATCCTGCCCCCTCGGGGCATTGTAGTGTCCTCTATACCTCCTGGTTTATGCCTGTTATGTTCCCAGTACTGTTTTCTCATTAAAAGGTATATGGTTAAGGCCCCATTAGTGATCTGGCTCTGCTCTATAGGGGGAGGAGAGTCCCTACACCTCCCACAGGGCTTGTGCACCTGCTTTGATCCCCTCAACTGGAGAGGGGGTACCTCTTAGAGTACCGCCCAGGTTACACCTAAAACAAATCAGGCCCACTGAGCCATGTAATCAGGTCCGTAGAGATCCCCAAGTGTCTGGAAACTTGCTGGGGAGTGGGAGGAATATGGCAATTAATGCAGCTACTGCTTCCCCACCATCACACTCCCAAGTCCCGCAGGCTACATGACATGGCCCTATGCTCAAGGCTGGAGCCAGGAGTGGGTCAGTGGGGCCCAGTATGGTACACATTGGGTTGGGGGCAGCAGGCAGGGCCAGGTCTGGGACAGCAGAGTCCAACTGGGCATGCAGAGGGCTGAGGGCAGGATGGCATGCCTGATTTGACACTCACAAGGCTGAGGCTGCAGTAGTGGAGCCTGATCTGGTATGCACAGAGCCAGGGATGGGGTGGGAGGGCTCAGTCCAGTGTGCGCAGGGCTGAGGCCAGGATAACTGGGTATGCTTCAGCATACATGGGCTGGGACTGGGGTCGCAGGGCCCAATCTGGCATACATGGGGCAAGGACTGGGACAGCAGGGCCTCATCTGGCATGGGACTGTATTTGCAATATGGTGTTCAGGATGACAGCCTGATTTGTCATGATTGGACCCATGGACTGGATTCAGTCTGAGTAACACCCTACATCTCATCTGGTCCATGGGACCAAAAGTTTGGGTATCACTATATTATGTAGTTAAACAAATTATGTGCTTCTGTGATATGCACTTGTCAATGATGCAGTAAATATACAGACTAAGAGAGTGCCCATGAATCTATTTAATTATGCATACTGTGTGCCATCTCCATTAGTAAGTATGAAGCCTCACTGCGATAGATGAAATTGTTCGGAGAGGTAGTTGGGTGAGAGACCCTTACATATTCATACTCTCATGCCTTGCTCTGGGAAGATGCTGCACAGGGCAACACTGCATGGGGCATATGTATTCTCATGCCTTGCTCATTCTTGGAAGACATCCCCACTCAACGGCTGTCAAATGTATTAGCAGAAGAGCTGTACTATAACTGGCAGGAGCAACACCAAATTGCTCAAGATTCACTGCCATGTATGCTTCCAGCTCAGCAGCAAATGGTAGATGCAATCTTGAAAGCAGTGGAGAATCAAGAGCCACTTTGTGCATTTGTTGATGCACCTGGTGGTACAGGAAAAACATTTTACTTCAACACAATTCTTTCAGCAGTGCGCGGGGAAGGAAGGGAAGATTGCATTGGCTGTAGCATCCAGTGGAATTGCTGCTACCATGCTTACGGGAGGCAGGACTGTGCACTCAATGTTCAAGGTACCTCTGAACATGTTGAAAACCAGCACCTGCAGCATATCAGCACAGTCTGACTTTGCTGAGCTGATTTGAGAAGCAGCTATCGTCATCTGGGATGAAGCACCAATGGCTCATCATTATATGCTGGAGGCTGTAGAACAGATGCTGCAAGATTTACTGCAGAGCAATTTACCTTTTGGTGGCAAGGTGATAGTGCTTGGGGGTGATTTTCAGCAAATCCTGCCTGTTGTGAAAAATGCCTCATGGCCACAAATAGTAGAGACATGCTTGAAGCGATCTGAGTTGTGGAACCACTTCCAGATTTTCCAACTTCATGAGAATATGTGAATACGTAAGGGAGGTTTTGATGCACAAAGTGCAAAATACACTCAATGGTTTTTTGATCTGGGAAATGGCCAAGTTCCAAATATTGATGAAATCATTACCCTGCCTCCCGAGCTCTGGATGCCTCTGGATCTCTCAGCAATGATAGAATGGACATTTCCGAATCTATTGAATAATTATCAAAATCCAGGATCAACATCTGAAAGAGCTATTTTGGCACCACATTACTCCGTTGTACAGGAGATCAACAATGCTATTGTGGCAAAATTTCCAGACCAAGAATGGATTTGTACAAGTGCAGATGATCTTTCAGAGGATGAAAGTGTTATGGCTGTGCCAATTGAATACCTGAATTCCATGGAGGTGTCAGGTTTGCCTCCACATCAGCTCCACCTTAAGCCTGGGATGCTCATCATGCTTCTGTAAAACCTTGCCCCTAAGGATGGTCTGTGCACTGGAATGCGGCTGTTGGTGCAATCGGTCATCAACAGCAGACTACTTGAGGCAAAAATTGTTGGATCAGAAAGAACAGTACTAATTCCTCGGATAGCACTGAAGCCGTCTGATGACGCATTTCCATTCACGTGGACACGTGGACAGTTCCCCTGAGCAGGTGGCATTCAGCATGACCATCAATAAAGCCCAGGGGCAAACACTAAAAAGAGTAGAAGTGTTCCTTCGGGATCCTGTCTTCACCCATGGACAACTATATGTGGCTGCTTCCAGAATCTCCCACCCAGAAAACATCTGAGTTGTAGTGGCTGCTGACTTGAGTAACAAAACCAGGAATGTTGTATATATGGAAGTGTTGTAAAGCTCTTACAGTAATAAAGTGTGATATGTTTCAGGAATTTGGGTATGCGGAAGTGTTGTGAAGCTGTTGAAGTGCAATAAAATGTGATCTCAAGCAAAAATTGGTTCATTGGATTTTCATGCAAGCAACGCTGCACAGGGCATCTAGGAGAACCAGATTGTTCTTTCTGAGAAATCAAAATGTTATTTAATATTAGCCAATACTAATTTATAACGTAATTTTTAGCCCTTCTTATGAAATACTGGAAATTCAATGTCATTTGAATCTGACAATCTGTCAGTTAAATTTCTTGGGAAGTTGAGTCAATATAAACAAACAGATTATGGCTGCATGGAAATAACTACTGTCTTTTAAGGTTTACAACAAACAAGAAAACAGCAGTACAAAAGTCAAATCTTTCAGATCAACTTCTGCAAAGAGAAGTAGACAGAAAATTATTTGGCTGGTGGTTCAAATGTACTGGGGAAGGAATGGTATTTTAATCAAATTGTTCTGCCAACTCAATTCTGCATAATTAACTGCCTTATTAACTGTGCAATTGATTCACTGCCTTATTGACTTATTGCTGCATTCACTGTCCATTTCTGCTTTCTGTTTTGCTGCCAAATTTATCTGTTTAATTGCATAACTCTCTCCCTAAATGATTTACTCCCTAATCACTGTCTGGTTCACTACCAACCTAGCTCAATGCTCAGTTGGATCCCAATCATCCACTTACCTGATACTCATGATCTGTATGACTGTTTAGAGGTCTGTACATGCCATGTATGAATTCTTTTAATAATGGGCAGAAGATACCTGTGGGTATCTTGGTCACACTGTAGATTTTGTGTTGAATGTGTGGTTTACATACTTTTGCTCTTTATATTTTGGGCTTTGTGTTGACTGCAGTGGCCAACCTGCAGCATGAGTGCCACAGGTAGGACAGGCAGCCTCTATGTGTGGCATACAATAGCTCAGGAAGGAGACAGGAAGCACAGCGCCAGGTATGACAGGAAACAGAAGGCAGATCAAGATGGGAGCATGAGGCAAGAAGAAAAAAACAGAGCAGGAGATTGGAGAGGGAGGAGAAAGCAGAGTGCCAGATCAGACACAGGAAAGGGATTAAAGTGGCACTTCGGGAGGGTGTGAGGCTAATTCCTGGCCTGGCTGCTAAAAAGGTTGGCCCTCACTGTTCTAAAAGATGATGTTACAGGGCTAAGAATATCAGATCATTAAGTCTTGATGGCCATCCACTTACATAGAAGCCCCATTGGACAGTGAGTTGACCACCACCCAAGGCAAATCAGTTTTTCTAATCAGAGCTCCAGGGCCTGCAGGGAGAAATCAAACAGTAGATCATTGGGAGGGGTGGGGGGGCAGGGGTGACTCTGAACACCTGATTAGGCTGCTTGGGGAGGAGGGAAGAAAGAAAGGGGAGAGGGACCTCAAGATAAAGAGACCTGAGAATTATAAAATAAAAGGTCTCTAGCTGGCCATTTTTGGAGAGAGAAAGAATAAATGGCTATAGTGGAGTGGCAGAAACTTTAAAAAAAAGTCCCCAACTGCTGTTATTGCAGCATCATTGACTGAAAAGGAGGTGTGTCCATCCATGCATACTCTCTGGATCCGCCCTGGTGAACTGTGAATCAAGAGAGTCACAAAGTATAGCTCTAGGAAATAGTCTTAAGCTACTAGGGTTTGGGTATGGGGATGGAGGAATCAATATTCGCCCTGGGGAGCCTAAGACAGCTGGGCTATGAAATCTTATTTCCAGGAGTTAATAGAGAGGAGCATAGACCTAGAAAGTATGCCAGAGGCCCAAGAAAGAGCCAGTGATACAGCCTATTGATACTAAAGGATGCTTATGAACTGGGATCCTTGTTTTCTCTGATTTAAAAATCCCCAATTTTTGGTTTAAAAAGTAACCCCAAACCTACAATTTTCCACGATTAAAATGAAACACCATTATATATATATATATATATATAGTGGTGTTTCATTTTAATCATGAAAAAAACGTGGGTTTGGGTTACTTTTTTAAAACTGAAAGCTGGGGATTTTTTAAATCAGTGAAAACCAGGATCCCTGCTTATGAACATCCAGGGAGAGTAAGGCAGGCTGCTAAACACAGAAGCTGAGGGAGCTCTACAAGGGCTGTGTGACAATCCACCACTATATTTTGCTTCTTGGTCTCTCTCCTCTTCCTCCTTCCCCTGCTGCCACCTCTTACCTCCAATCTTCCCATTCTTTAAATGTTCCCTGCTCCATTATTCCCAAACCCTCGATAACACCCTTGACTTAAATAGCAGCTCCACCTCCCACCCTATTTTCCTCCTCCGCTTTACCTTCATATTAATTGAAAATACAATGTATACAATTATTTTACTTCCTCCTTCCGTCTGTATAGTGAAGATTCTAGGGGAGCAATTTAGACCACTGATTTTTTTTATCATTGAGAGTCTGTGAAAAGAGTGATTCATGAAATATTTTCAGTGTTTGAAAATCTATTCAGTGAAAATGTGGAAGAAATTAAAATGCTTAATTATAGCCTTTTATTTGAAATCAGGTAGAATCTTTTAAAAACTAACAAAAAGTTATGTTATTGCTAATATTAAATTCCAGTGAGGAAGCTTATAACTATAAATGCTGGGGGTTTTTAAACAAATGCCATTCTTGGTTAGGTGTCTTCTTTGAATTTTACAAACTGCTACAGAAAAAAAATATAGAAAAATGGGGCCTCGGGGATGCAGATACTTAAGCAAAAACATAACTTTGCCAATGCAAGTAACTCCACTGAGTTCACTGGGATTACCAGCGGGCTAGGGAAGTATTTGCATAAGCTTTTGCACTAACATATTATTTTTATTTAAAACATTTCCCTTTGGGACAATAATGCCAGCTCAAAACAGAATAGCTTCAGTATTAAGAATGAAAAGTCACTTTGACTTTAAGTCATCATGAAGTTATTTTTATACACACAGGCCAAACTTACTAAAAATAAGGATCTAATAACAAGTTAGCTTCCTGAGCTTATATATAAATACCCATGGGTAGGATTTTCAAAAGCACCTAAGGGTGTGTCTTTACTGCTAAGTCCAGACCCAAACCTTTTCTGAGCATCAGGGCCCAAGGATGAGCTTCTCTTCATCCTGTTTCTCTCCTGTAGCAAGTTCTGTACTTGTCCAAGTGCTGCAGGAAGGACCACAATAAATCCACCACCCTCCCTTCTGCAAACCATTTCTTGTCACTGACCTTATATTGAGTGAAGCTCAGGGAAGAAAAGTGAATAGGAATACAATTCCTGGAGGGGCTCTATTTGCATTTCCTGTCCCTGTTCTTCCAGGAATCAGTCTGTCCACTACGTGTCCTGCCTTCTGTGCCAGCCATATGCTGCTAGAGCAAAGGTGATCTAGGTGGGGAGGGGTGGCTAATGGGGCTGAGAGCTTTCAGCTCACCCTAGCCTAGAAGGGTAGACATGTCCTATATAACCTGGTGGCACAAGTCTTATTGATTTTAAGCAGCCAGCCATCCTGGAGGAATGTGGCATGGCTGAACCCTTGCAGCTCTTTTGCTATGTGGAAATGTATTGCAATTTAATGGGGAAGTAGCAAGTACAGCATATAGGTTATTTGCCTGTACAAATTTGTATATGAAGGCTTGGACACATTATACCCATGTACCAGTAGAATCAGCCTTAACATTGATATAAACAAGGAGTGGACACAAGAGAGAGCTGTACACCAGTGTAACATACTTGAATCTGGTATAGAATTATTCTGACAAAAATTAGGGGTAGAACTACAGTGCCATAAGAATTGTGTGTTCAGAGTTATCTCAGCATAGCCATTTATTGTTATCTGCTCTTCCACTGTGTAGCGGCAAGTCCTGTAGTGTTTAGTATAACCATGTACACTGAAATAGTTGATTTCCTATCCATTCCATATCCCAGTAATATACACTGATGTATGAAACTGATGTAAATTACACCAATGTAAATTTGTTGTGAGTCCAGGCCCTGAATTTGGTCTACTCTTACAGTATGGGCCCTGGATGTGTCTTGTTTACCATAGATGAACCTTTTAAGTATGAAACGTCTTAGAAAGAAAGTAAGCTCTACATAAAATATGAAACTCTATTAACAATTAGGAAACTAATTATAGACATTAAAAAATCCACTTTTGTGTGTGTGAATTAAAGAACCTACACCATTAAACTTTTTTAATTGTTTCAATCAATAAAATCAATTTAAATTTTCTTTAAGAAAATCGCATCTACCTACCCTGGCTAAGCTTTTGTCTACACCTTTATCTCCCATTCTTCTCCTTCCTAAGGTTCTTGACCTCTATCCAATCCACCCAAAACACAATGCCTCAGACTATCTTTCCTGGACTGTCACTCTCAATATGTCAGCCTCTTTGCTTTTCTCAACTGCCTACCACTTTTCCATTGAATCAAATCAAAGTTTCTTAGACTGGATCTAGGAAAGGACTTAAATGCCTGCAGAAGGAGTTAGGTAGGAAAGATTCACTTCAATCCAAAAAATACAAACCAAAAATCCCATATAATTGCTACCTAAACTGGTGATGTACATCCCTGTTTGATATAAAAACTTTCTAGGTACCTGGAGTTTGGCCTCTGGGCATATGTAGACCTGCCTCAGTCTATGTATCTTGGCATCTTTCTTCTTCCTAGCCCTACCCAGCATCCTAAGGTGTCTCTCTGCCTAAACTCCCTGAGGAGCCAGATCTGGTCAGAGCACACTTAGCAAATACCAGTTTTTAATCTATCACAAAATGCAGAGCACTTTATTTTTAAAATGTGGCTATTAGAGGAGGCGGAGAGAGTTGCAGTGATGGTGCTACTGCCCATCTTTTATATAATGGCCAAGTGCAGGGCTGTCCAAAATCTAAGCCAGTAATTCTCAACCTTTTTAGACACAAGGCACCCCTTCTTAGACTCAAGGCACCCCTTAGAAAATGCCATTTCATAAGTGTTGCAGTAGATCAATTCTTCTGTTGCAAAAAAAATCATCAAATCACAACAGGTCAGAATGCTTTTTGACACTATAGATCCCTGTTTGAAATCTCTGGTTTTATCTCGTGAATCAGGTGTAGGTGCTTTCATACTTAACACTAGTAATATTACATGGCACCTTTAAAAGTGTCTCATGGCACCCTGCTTGAGAATCATTGTTCTAAGCTGCACAGGCTCCCTGTGCTCCCTCCTGCCCCTCTCATCCAGCCAAACAGGCTCCCTCACCATGTGGGACCCCTGAACATCCAAGCCCCAGGCTCAGTGGGCCACCCTGACTTAGTCCCCAGGGGTGGGAGCAGGAAGCAGAAGCTGGAGGAGGAAAGAGGAGCCTGGAGACATCAGTGGCAGCACCAGCCAGAGCAATGGAGAGTGGTACACTGGCAGGAGCTTGAAGGCCATGAGTTAACCCTTGCAGGCCTCATGCTGCCTGTAGGCCATCAGTTGGACAGCCCTGGCCTAGCATAATAATGAGTGAGAAAACAAATTGCTTCATTTTGACAATTTTTATATTGGGTTTTCTCTGGATAGGTTTTTCAACATTAAACGTATTTCTTCTGAGTAGGTCATTCTTTTCACAGACTCTTCCTTGATTAACCAGTGGTGTAGTGATTTGCCAACAGAAAATTTCAGACTATTGACATTTTGAACATTCTTAGTAGTGGCAAAGCAGCAGTTGCCTATGTGGCAGAAGGCCACCTTTGTTTCTCCCCAAAAACTCTGCTCTGTGACAATTTGATTAGGATGGGCCCAGCAGAGGAGACACACCTTTACCCTATCTCTTTAGGTAACCTGAGCTGGATACATTCCTGAGGGAGGGGGGAAACCTGCTTTCTCTGCCTACGTGACTAGTATCACATACCTGGGTGAGGGGCTTCCTCCCTGGTGGGCTAAAGACTGCCAGTCTGCCTGGCAACTAGTGATGTATTTCAAATTGGTTGGCTGACAGCCAACAGGTGCTGGCCTCCATTGGCCCAGGTAAATGAGGTCACAAGGGCTATATGAGTGAAGGACTGCCCAGGAGGAGGGGGCAGCAGCCACGAGGGAGACACAGAGTCACTGAAGAGCTGGACCATCTGAAACTTGCTCTCTCTCTCTCAAAACTCATGATCAAAGAACTGCCTGCCTCCAGAAGGAATCTCCACCTGCCTCTGGAGGATACTTGTGAGTAAGCTACCTGAGATCTAACTAGATATTTAGCTTGCAGTAACTCAGATGTGTGAGCAAAGGCTACCCAGCCAGGGGAGTTTGCTCTATGGGATTTCTCTGATGTTGCTCTACCCTGTACCCTATTCTACCCCTACCCTCTGTAACCAATAAAGTTCTCCTTTGTACCTATTTGTGGGAGACTTATTGGGAGTGGGTCTAAATTATGCCTTGGGGTCCCCTTGGTTCAGCTGACTAAGGGAGACCACTACTTGTGCTTCTGACTGAGGGAAGCATCCCAACTTCTTGAAGTGAATCAAGTACCCTTGAGGGTTGCTAGGCCTGTGTTTCCCAGGGTGCGCAGAGCCAGAATTAGTCCAGAGCCCTGGTTGGTGGCAATGTTACCCCCAGGCTAGCGGGTGTGCTCCAGGAAGGGGGCCAGCCAGATGTGAGGCGCCCCCAGGGAGACACTCAGAGCCTGGAAGGTGGTCGGGCACAGTGAGGTGGGTGGATCAACGCAGGAGCACCCCCTACTGGCCCGCCACAGCCTATACATATTAATAGTGAGCCAGTGGCATCTCTGATAAATAAGGCTGCATTTTCATCCATTCAAGGAGGGAGGGAGATTTCTAACTCAAAGCCACATACTGTAACCAGTTTGTCTTCCAGAAAAGGCAAACTGTAATTAACTCCGCCATATTTATAAATTCACTGGGATGGTCAAGATTTGAGACAGTTCTTCAGTGCTAGAATCCAGAAGCAGGAAAATGTGTTGTTATTCTGCATAGGTTGGTATTATTATATTATTTATTATTTGTATTATCATTGTCCCTAGGAAGCCAAGGCATGGGCCAGGGCCCCATTGTGATAAGTGCTATACAAATGATTAACTCAGCAGAGAGTGATCACAGTGTAAAATGATAGATAGATGGATACAGATAGACTGACAAATGAGTATATGGAAACAGTGGGACAGTACTGCTCAGCCTGATAGGCAACAGTCTTAGTATATCAGCAGCCTAACTGTTGTCAAGTTTTTGCAGGCACAGTGGCAAAGGAGAGTTCAAAGATGAGTTGGAAGGGGAATAATGATGTACCTTTGTGACTGTTCATAGGGGCAACTCCAAAGTGTGAGGAGCAGAGTGGGAGAGAGCATGGAGGTGCTTTCTTGAAAACTTAACAACTAGATGATAGTAGCTAGGAACATGGACCTATCAGAGGAAGGAATTGATCTTTCAATACCGAATGAGAGATAAGATTCAGGATAAGTTGTGAGGGGACTTGCAAGTGGATATATAACCATATATTTGTTGTAGTAGAGAAAAGAGAGGCAGTTGAAGAGTGATCAGTGTCAGCCTGGCAGCAGGGGACTGGACTTGATGATCTTACAGGTCCCTTCCGGTCATTCTATTCTATGATCTTTGCACCAGTGTTCTGAATGTATCCTGATCAGGACAGGATTGGCTATTTCAAAGCATACATGAAGCTATTATCTAGCACTAAAGGAATCTATGAACAGTGGTCACGCTGCAGTTCTGTCTATGTTGGAAGCTTCTTTTCCAGAAGATTCATTCTCACTTTACGGAGTTCACTAAGTAATCTTCACAAACAACAGAAACCATGCAAGAATGCGCTTGATGGCTTACAACAGTGGTTTTCAACCTTTTTTCCCTTTGCAAACCCCTAAAAAATGTTGAATGGAAGTGCAGATCCCTTCGGAAATTCCAAATGGAGGTACAGACTCCTTTGAAGTGTAAGTGTGGGCATTCACATACTTCTCATTGACCATAGTCATCTTTCGTGGACCCCTTAAATATAATGGGTCTGCAGACCACAGATTGAAACCCACTGGCCTATAACAAACATCCATAGTGTCCAGGTTGGCTCCAAAGAGCACAGGACTGGCTCTCAAAGAGCCAGTTACATGTAGTATCAAAAGATCCATTGTAACACAGATTCCATGGCCATGTCTACATGAGATGCTGACTGTGCAGTAGCGTGCTATTGTGCAGTAGCGCTGCATGGCAGGAAGCATGACATGACACTACTGTACAGTACTAACGAGCTACTGTGCAGTCAGAGTCACCTAAAAGCTGTTCGGCAAGGCTATCATGCAGTAACTGTGGTTACTGTGTAGTCATTTAGTACTTATTTATACACTTGTATAAAAAAGTGCCGTATTTCATGGTGTACAGGTTAACGTGGTATATAAATCAACCCCCTTTTTTTGATCCAGAAAATTAGGAATTCCATAGATCTGGTATATATATGTCGACCTAACTTTCTGGATCAGAAATAGGGGATCAACTTATACCAGTCCATGCACACCCTCACTGAAGACAGGGCATCCAGGGGGTGGACACGTGCCACAGTGCAGCTCACAGGAGATGGGCTGGGCTTGGTGCTCAGGTGGTGTGCCCCAGGCAATGTCATTCACAGGGGATGGGGCCACAACAGCCAAGTGCTGAGCCTGGCCCCATCCCTTGTGAGCAGCGCCAGGCTCGGCACTCAGCTAGTGTGACCCCATCCCCTACAATCACTATGGAGACACTGCTCAGCCAGGCACTAAGCCTGGCCCTATCCCCTGCAAGCAGCACTGCCTGAGCCATGCCAGCTGAGCACCAAATCTGGCACCGCTCACAGGGGACAGGCTCGGCACTTGGCTGGTGTGGCCCAGGCAGTGCTGCTCGCAGGGGACAGGGCTGGGCTCTGTGCCCAGCCAAGTGACATTTCCATTGTGACAGCAAGGTCTGCAGACCACACTCGGGCTGGGCCTAGGCCTAGTGCCCTCCAGCAACATGCATGCTGTCGGTAGGTGAAGAAGGTCGGGTTAGGTCCAGGCTAGGTTTCAGCCGAGGTCAAGGTGGCGCTGGGGTGGAGGTCAAAAGTATTGATATGGTGTATAAGTCAAGGTCAAATTTTATGAGTTAAAAATGGGGCTTCAAAACTCAATGTATACACCATGAAATATGGTACTAAATGACAGCAGATCCTGTAGATGCAGCCACTGTGTAAAAATGTAACCAAACAAGTGATTGTGTTTGTATCATACGGCATGATAATGGCACATCCAGTAAGTCATGCATGATTTCAAAATTAGCATGTATGTTTATATGTTAGATTAGAAGGCCCCTATGTATGTTCCTACATATGGAAGCTAATGCAAGTATACACAACTAAGTCTCTTAAGAAATGTTTTACTTTTTCTGAATGCCTTTACCAAAGGCATGCTTAAGGCATGCGCCTCAATTTTGGATGACCAATGTTCAGGGAAAAGGTGTGTGTGATATGTTAATAAATAAGGTGTGACTATTGCACTGTCACACAGCAGTGTGAATTGGTTTTGTATCTGATTAGACTTGAGAGTAATGAGAATATTGAGAAGAATATCTTCAAATTTTAGGCCCAAATCATCCTTTACTGCCGCATTTCCTCTTTGTTGGCATTTCTCAGCAAAGGAATTGGACTCGTCCCACTACAGAAAAAAACCCATGGATCCTCTCCCCCCACAAATCTGATGACAGGGCTCTCAGCCTCCAGGATGACTCTGGTCTTTGGCAAACACCACCCTCATAATTGCTTGGCAATTTAAGGCTCCGTGAAAAAGAAAGCATAGCTGCAAGCGTTATTCAGCACTGGCAAATGGCTGAGTGGATATTCATTATAAAGCCTCTTTCCTCTTGTCTCGTCCTCTTGCAAAGCTACATATTTGTGAATACAGATCAGCCACAGGTCAGGGATGGTGTTTACAAGTTCCAGTGTGTTACAGTATATGCAGCTTTTGTGGGAAAATTGAGTTACACATGTGTAACTAATTTTCAGCGTTTCTTGGGACTAAGTAGTTACTGGAACAAATAAAAAGCAATAAATAACATCATCTTTGATCCAAAGAATTTTAATTAATGTATTGTTTTCCAGACAGAAAAGTATTGTTTCTCTAAAATTAAGGACAGATTGCATGTTACACGGGGCCTCAACAGGATGGTATATAGGTAGCTATTAATATGTCTGTGGGGCCACTTCTGACTAAGGTTTAAGCCTCATTCCATTGCATTCACTTCACAAAATACATCTGAATCCAAAAGGGGATGTTTTCATAAACTCTCTCTCATGTGCAGCAGTATTTTAACTATATTTCAAAAATTAAGAATCATCAGGGTCTAGGATCTGTTGTAATGACTAATTTCACTACCGTGGAGTTTAAAGTACAAAGAATGACAACGAAATTGTAGAACCAAGCTTTCAGTTGCTATGCAACACTACTGTGTCATGTTTCCCTTCATCTTCTAGTGCTTTTACTCCATCTCTGTTCCTTATGGATGAAAGTTATGCAATGCTTTCTAGATGCTTAATAAGAGCAGATGTATTAAATTTCTAATCTGATATGAAACAGACTGCAATTTTGTACTAAAAAAAGCACATCAATGAACATAATAATGTTTTAAATTATAGTCTTTGATAGCATGGTATCTAGTTTTCAAATTTACATTTTGCCAATTTGCTGCAGAATAGCAAAGCCCTTCTTTCTGTATTTTTTTAAATGCATTTGAGATTTTGTGGTTAAAAAGAACAAAAAAATCTAGATAGAAACTTTGTAAACCACCTGCTGACACATTAATTGATGGCAAACACAGAACACTTGCTGATCAATAGATTGCTGATCTATTTGCACAGTGACTTGTATAATGCTAAGGGGATTTATTAGTCATATGGTCTCTGCTGATTGGCATACACACATGAAACGACATCTTTTCACCTGAGTTACTGAACTGATCAAGAGCAATGGATTTTCGTTGCTACCAACTTCTATTGGAACTGAATTAGCGATGCGGAGATAAAAAGGTTCCATACTCCATTATGAAACTCTGAATCATGTTGTTTCTTTTTAGTTCACAAAATATCAACTTATTTTAAGAAAATAGCAATTTATTGTTACCTGTGAACTAAACTCAGAGCTTGCCCTCTCATCTACAGAATTATCTAGAAATACCAGTAGGGCTAAATTTTCAAGAGAGAGCATGTCTAGAACCCACAGGGTCACTTACCTTTGAACTTGTAACACAACTCTTGCCCTGTGTCGGGATCCCTGGCACATGAGGTTATGACTTTTTCTGAGTGCTCCGTTTTTTTAATTCCCTTTGAAAATCTAAAACCTAATTTTATAAATTGTTACAATATTTTACATTTTAGGTGGGATGAAACATACCATATTTTTGCATCTCTTCCACTGACATGATGAAAGCATAACATCTTGTCCTTCTGTCCAGGGGTTGGCTAAATAAATTAATATAATTTTATATTGGAAAACATTTTCTCACACAGTGAGACTAAGTTTTTTACATATTTAATTTGTACTCAGACATATCTTACACACACCAGTTTATCCACTTATTTTCTTCAATTTGTGACTCTAATCCTAGAACAGTTTTAAGCCTGTGATGCATGGAATAGGATTAATGATGCTCTTGATATGAATGATGCTTTGCTGTAAGGAATTTCCAAAGCCACCTTTAAGGGCAATGACACTTTAAGAACTTTGTGAGTTATAAAATGCTGCTTGCTTGTAGCTGCTGAATGTTTTTCTGTGTTGCTGGAAAGAGGGCAGTTGGGTCAAGAAAACAAAATTAAGAGCTAATTTTCAAGGTATTAGGAATCCTCAAGAGAAAACTAGTACAGTCACTGACTCCTATGAAACATTCATCTAAATACCCTCTGGAGTGTTCCAAGCTTCAGTGTGAATCCCCTGTTTTGGAAGGCAGCTTCCCTCCCTTCCTGGAGGTTGAGAGGGAAAGCATTAGTAGTTCAAAAGTTTACTTCAGATATTCAGCTAATGATATTTTGTTTTCCTTTATTTAATGACACACCAGATCTAGATGGCCTTTTAGCACTCCAAGGGTGGTCTTTTTGCCCCTATAATTGCTCTTGTTTGTGCGTCAATTTTATATAGCAAGGCTTCTGAGAAATTGTGTTCCTATCATACAGGATATCTTAAGGCGTGGACTTCTGTTCTTAGTGTGACCGTTAATTTATAGGCTAAAGGTAATGTTATTTTATTATTTTTTTATCACAGTATATTATTTATATCAGTTGAGGGAAGCCCTATTAGCTACTGTTAGGGTAGCTTGGCATATTTTATGCTTTAAAGTTGCACCTGCTTGTAGAGTGTTGAATTATAGTATTGTTTAAATTTAGCCTTATTTAATCATTGTTTAAGTTTTGTATAGCTTTATTAACTTTTTTTTTATTATTAGCTGGCCTTGAGTTGGTTTTTTTAGAGCTCCTAGTGCTCATTATATTATATCTTTTCTTTTTTATCGCTGTGAGAAGTTTTTCTAACATAACATAGCAATGGCCTTGTTACCAGTTCAGATTAACTGAACTTGGCACTAACCAGCTGAATTAGAGGGATGAAAGGATTGGATATGTTAATGAAAGGTCATAAGGGACACCAATGGACAATGCCCAAAGTAAGACACCAGAAAAAGGCCAAATTAAGAGGTGTACTTGTAATGAATCTGTTAAATGAAGGAATAGGATGACAGGATAAAAGATGGACAGTATGCTGACCACAGAGAGACCAATCCAAAAGCAAAGAGTCATCAAAGGAGTGAAATTGAAGAAAAACATAAAAGGGGGCAGAAAGAAAGTTATTTGTGCCATCGTCATAAATTCAGCCTTCAACACCTGTCTGGACCGTCCCAGCCCACAACATATCCTTTGCTTCCAGAAACTGAGTGGCCATCTTTTCTCTTGAGGAAAGTAACATCTGGGATTGGGTGAGATTATTGTACTGAATGTTTTTCTCTCTCTAAACACAGAAACTGCTAAAATAATACTTGTTGTATTAATAACATTAGACTTTGATTTTAGGACACTGAATTGTCTGCATTTGTATTTCACATTCCATTTAAGGGTTATGTGTGCTTTAATGATCCCTAAGCACTATCTGGTGGACAGTGGTGCTAACACTACCAACTGATCAATCATAGAATCATAGAAAATGAGGGTTGGAAGGGACCTTAGGAGGTCATCTAGTCCAACCCCCGCTCAAAGCAGATCCAGCCCCAACTAGATCAACCCAGCCAAGGCTTTCTCTAACCAGGTTCTAAAAACCTCCAAGGGTGGAGAGTCCACAACCTCTCTGGGTAAACTGTTCCAGTGTTTTACTACCCTTCTAGTGAGAAAGTTTTCCCTAATATCTAACCTAAACTTTCCTTCCTTATATCTAACCTAAACTTGAGACAATTGCTCCTTGTTCTGTTATCTGCCAACACTGAGAACAGCCTAGCTCCATCCACTTTGGAACCACCAATCAGATAGTTGAAGGCCGCTATTAAAGCCGCCCCCTCCCTCCCTCCCTCCCCCCCCCCCCCCCCCCCAGCTTCTCTTCTGCAGACTAAATTAGCCCAGTACCCTCAGCTTCTCCTCATAAGTCATGTGCCCCAGTCCCCTAACCATTATTGTTGCTCTGTGCTGGACTCTCTCCAACTTGTCCACACCCTTTCTGTAGTGGGGGGCCCAAAACTGGACACAGTGCTCCAGATGTGGCCTCACTAGCTCTGAACAGAAGGGAATAATCATTTCCCTTGTTCTGCTAGCAACACTCCTACTAATGAAGCCCAGTATGCTGTTAGCCTTCTTTGCACCAAAGGCACACTGTTAGCTCATCTTTAGCTTGCTGTCAACTGTAAGGTTCTTTTCTGCAGAGATGCTACTTAGCCAGTCAGTCCCCAGCCTGTAGTGGTGCAGACTGTAGGTGGATTGTTCCATCCTAAGTACAGGACTTTTCACGTGTCCCTACTGAACTTCATAAGATTTCTTTTGGTCCAATCCTCCAATTTGTTACGGTCTCTCTGAATCATAGCCTTATCCTCCAGCATAACTACCATGCCCCACAGCTTGGTGTCATCTGCAAACTTGCTGAGGGTGCACTCTATGCCATCTTCCAGATCATTGATGAAAATATTGAACAAAACTGGCCCCACGACTGACCCTGGGGCTCTCCACTTGATATTGGCTGCCAACTAGACATCAAGCCATTGACTACTTCTCTCTGACACAGGTGATCCAGCCAGTTTTCTATCCATTTTACAGTCCATTCATCCAACCCATTGTTCCTAACTTGCTTGCAAGAATGCCATGGGAGACTGTATTAAAAGTGTTGCTAAAGTCAAAGTATGTCACATCCATTCATCCAGCCTATACTTCCTTAGCTTGCCTGCGAGCATCTTGTGGGAGACTGTATCAAAAGCCTCTCTAAAATCAAGGTACACCACATCCACCAGTCTCCCACCCTCCACAGAGCTGATCATCTCATCATAGAAGGCAATCAGTTGGTCATGCATGATTTACCTTTGGTGAACATGCTGACTGTTCCTAATCATCTTCTTCTCCTCCAAGTGCTTGGAAATGGACTCCTTGAGGACCTGCTCCATGATTTTTCCAGGGACTGAGGTGTGGCTGGCCAGTCTGTAGTTACATAGATCCTCCTTCTTCCTTTTCCTAAAGATAGGCACTATATTTGCCCCTTTCCAGTCATCCAGGACCTCTCCCAATCACCAGGAGTTTTCAAAGATGATGGCAAGAAACTCTGCAATCACATCAGCCAACTCCCTCAACACCCTCAGGTGCATCCCATCTGGTCCTATGGACTTGTACACACCCATCTAAATACTAAATAGTCTCTAACCTGTTCTTTTGCCACTGTTGACTGCTCCCCTCCTCCGAAACTGTGCTGCCAGGTACAGTAGACTGGAAGCTGACCTTGCCTGTGAAGACTGAGGTGAAAAAGGCATTGAGCACTTCAGCCTTTTCTGCATCCTCTGTCACTAGGTTGCTTCCCCCATTTAATAAAGAAGCCACCCTTTCCCTGATCCTTCTCTTGTTGCATATAAAATGAGCATGTAAAATCTTCAGAAACCCTGACATGAGCATGGGCTGAGAAAATCCAGTAGCACAGTGTTCTGGAGTCCACGTGCCAGCTCACAGCAAGAGGATATCTTTGGTATGTTTTCAGCTTGACAACAATATCTGATCAGTGAGCACCCTCTTTCTCTATAGAAAGCATTTGACCACCATCTTTCCTTTATGTGCTCCACAACACTAGGATTCAGTGAATGAGATAGTATTACAGGTGAGGATTCACTAACCTTATACTGCTGCAAAAGGTTTCACAGCATTTCAATCTTCAGTATTTACTAAGCCCCTGGTCTTTTCGGGTTGGTGCACAAAGGGAGCCCTCACTACACAAAGAGCTCTTGACCTTCCTTATGCCATGCAGGAAGGAAAAATGATTGCATCATTCCCACTGTGTCACAGAGCTCATAAAGAAACTACTGCATGTCCAGGAAGGTGAGACCAGGTGATGTACTTTCATCTCCCTTCAGCCTACCTAAATAAATAAATAATATTTACAGGAAATAAATAAACTTTACAGCACTAGATTTCACAGCCTATTTTGTATCCTTTTTCAAAAGCACACCCACTCTTAAAAAAAAGGCCCCAAATCAACCAAAGGCTACACAGCCCCTGTTAACCTGGCTCCATTGGATTTGGGAGCCAGGGTGGCAGGGAAAGTCCTCCTTTTATGTATGTAGCAGTGGATAGTGTTCATTTCAAAGCTGGCTGCATTTAAGTAATGAGTGAAATTACCTTTTCTTATAAAATATTTCTTTAGGAAAATGATACTTTCATATAAAATATGAAGAAGTGCTTTGTATAAAAGGTGCTATTATATATAAATGGGCTGATTGCTGTATCAAAAACAGTAAAATAATGCAAATACCAAGGCCTGACTGTTTTTTATGGCTTCTCATTTGCTGGTGCTCATAAGTTTCACCAAGAAATATTTCGGGATGGGGACAAGTATCCACTCCTGGATATGTGTGAACACAGGTGTACAGCAGAGTGGGAGGAAGAGAGAGGGGTAAAAGTGGTTGGTATTATGGTAAGAGTCACCAGACGCAGCTGTTGCACAAAGCCTTATAACAACTTTTCTGTAAAAGGTTCTGTATTGTTGTTAGGCATTT
The DNA here is from genome assembly GCF_000455745.1 of Alligator sinensis. Taxonomy (NCBI): domain Eukaryota; kingdom Metazoa; phylum Chordata; order Crocodylia; family Alligatoridae; genus Alligator; species Alligator sinensis. Next base: position 286,391 of record NW_005843095.1, read on the forward strand.
TTTTATTTTGGAATACAGTTCCTTTTGGAGCAGGTAGCCTTTTTAACAGGTAGCCAGTAGCCAAACAGTTTGCTTTTAGCTTAAACTTCTTCCCTAAAGCCAGCATTAGTTTTTATGGCTGACATTCCCAAAAGAGGGGAACAGATCCCACTGTGCCATTAAATGAGCATGTGCCTGGGGCCTTCGCTAAAGATAGTAAATAAAACGTGTCGTTTGTTTAAAGTTTTAATGTAAATTTCAAAACACAGAACAAATGGTAAGGGTGAATGTGTATGATACATAAAAATACAGAACAACTTATGGTGCAAGGGGAGGTGTATAGATATATATACCTGAAGTTTGAAATGGCCTTCCATGATTCACAGATGACAATGATTTATGATAGATCATCCCTAATTCTTGAAAAATATTTCTCAGATCACTCTGACCACTATTCATGGTGGTTTGAACAGTCAATTGATTTAAATCTAGATTTTTTTTTCCACTGACAAAGGGACAAATATTTTAGGAAATAGAAAAGGAACCATATTCTGAAATCCAGGTGTGTATTCTTCTTCTGTGCTGGGTACCATTTAAAAATGAACACTTGCTGCACTGCAGTACTTGTGCTATTCCTTGTACTATACTTAGAATTGGAAATTCCAGGTTCATTTCAACTTCTGCAGGTAGAGAGAGTGTGTGTGTGTGTGTGTGTGTGTGTGTGTACACACACTACCTGTCATATATATAACTTTCAAATAATGACATTAATTCTCATTTGTGGCAATGTAAGTACTTGTTTTTAATATCATGCTTAACAGGGGAAGTTATAATGACAGGAAATTAATTATTTTTTTTAAATAGCTAATGACATGAAAAGGTTTGAAAAGGACAAATGCTGTATCTGCTTTTTAAATGACTTATCTCTTTTGATGACACCCCTTGCACGTTTATTTCCAGATGTAAATATACAGCCTGTCAGTCAAAATACTTTAAAAAGTTATATACATAAATACAAGATAGTATGTAAAATAAGCAACATAATATATAAAGCAGTTTGAGCAGTACCAGTCATTTTTAAAATGTTTTAAAATATACAAATTAGTCATAAGATTGTAATGCAATGTGAGAGCAAAAAACAAAACAAACCAAAAACAAAAAAAAACCCAAAACACATGCTTTTTGGGCACAGAGGTATTTACTTGATCATGGTGAATAATTCGGCCATCATGTATATTCCCTTGCACCTCCATAACAGTACATTTTGATGTGGTGCCAAAAATAAATACTCTGACAAACTGGAGAGATGTCAGAAGTTTCCAGCTTTTTATTTTTATTGGCACTTTTCCCTCAATCTTTGTATAATAAACACAGAGATATGTAGTCTGTTCTTTAACATCTTGGTAAATAGGAAAGTGTGCGGGACTTGGGATTCTTTTATTCTCTTCTATTCTTTAAAAGAATCCACATAATATGGTAAACAGTGCACTATCTCAGTGACACAAATAGAGAGTTTTATGCTTATCTCTTTGAGACAAAGTGAAATAGTTTAAAATCAACATTCTATCAAAATGATTTGTTCTCAGTTTCATTGGTTATCCTTTTGAAATAATAATTGTCATTATTATAAGACAGCCAGTTATTATGGGTGGCTTTATTTATGTAGAATTTGTCTAAAAATGAATAATAATTAGGTATTTTACATTATGTATATCTAGTATGCATTAATTAAGCCACTGTCTTCCAGACTGGGAATCAGGCTTGTGGAGTAAGATCGAGAACAGTGCTCAACCTTTTTCCCCCATGGATGAACAGTGCCTGGTCTGTCCACAGGCCAGATCCATCCAGTCGTCCTGACCTGGCTCCCAGAAAGGGTGTGGTGAACACCATCTGGCCACATGGAGGAGGGAGGCGGCACATCCCAGCCCCAACCTGACCCCACAGAAAAAAGGGTGCATAGATTGGCACTCCAGAGACAAGGTGGTCTGGCCCCAACCTAGCCCCAATCCAGATGAGGAGGGAGGAGGCATGGCCCAGCCCAGAAGGGGAAAGGAGTGCAGTCTGGCTTCAACCAGCTGTGCAGGGTTTGGGATTTGGGAATTTGGCCAGCAGGGGAGTGGGAAGAGAATGGCCATTGTTTCCCTGCCACCAGATTTTCTTGACCTGGCTGCATTTGGTCCGTGAGCCGGAGGTTGAGCTCCTCTGATCTAGAACATCACTTTGGACACCTCCAATTTAGGCATGGCAATGTGTGAAAACTAGGTGCCTGGCCCCAGGAAAGAACCAAGAATTGGAATTAGACACCAGAACTCCTCATACAGTCAGTGGGGAGAGTTTGCTGTCTGCAGTGGGGAGAGTTTGCTGTCTGAAGGGCTGTCTGCAGAAACCCACATGAAGAATAGGGAGCCAACTACACCTAGCCAGTAGGAAACGCTGAGCACAGGGGTGTGTCTGAACTCCTACTGCTTTCTAGAGCCCAAGCAACTAAATCAAAACTGCTCACTAAATACCTCCATGTACAGATGCAGATTCCAGCATCCTCTTCTCAGGGCAGGTATCTAACTGAGTCAGAGGAGAACTGCTTATGGATGGATATTAGAGCACTCACCAAGGAACATGGGGCATTTATACATGTGCTCAGGGGGGCACTATAATTAGAGTGGCTCCAAGAGCCACTCTAATTAAAGCACCCAAAGCATCTCTTCTGTCCACATCCCCATGCTTCAAAATGGTGAGCAAGCTTGAGATAAAGTGCCCCTGCTGCCATTTTAAAGCATGGGGACACTGATACACAAGACATGAGAGGCTGCTGGAGCATGGTAATTACCATGCTCCAGCAGACTCAGTTAATCGAGTCTGCTCCAACAAGCTGGAATTACAGCATGTCAAAGCAGCCTCCCTGCTCATGCACCCAGGAAGACTTAAGTCCTGACCCTCCTGAGCCTATAGATATTCAAACTAACATCTCCAACTTCCTAGACTTAAACAGGTAGGCTTTGGAATAGGTTGGATGAGGGCATTCTCCAGCTGGGGTGAAGAAGTCCTGGGTTCTGGTCCCTGCCCTCAGGACTGTTTTTGCATTAGTCATAACAAATCAGAAAGAATCCAAAGAGCATGGACCAGAACATAGGACTCGCCCTTTTAAAAAAATGATCTTCACCACTGAACCACAATCAGGCACTCTCTTATTTGGTTTTCTGCCCCTGTGATTTGCATTGTTGGCTGTCCAGTGACCCAGATTCAACAGAAGGGGTGGAGGGAGCTCCCACTCAGACTGCTGTGTGGTGATTAGTGCATTCTTCTAGGAAACAGAAGCTGTGAGTTTGAACCTAGAACCAAGGTCTCTCATTTTCTGGGTGAGTGCTCTTAACAACTGAGATGTTTACATGTAACGCATGGGAATCAGGCTATTTAACATTACTGTGTTTTTGTGCTGGACTCAATGGGCACATCTACACATACATATTAATGCAAAACAATAAACTCCGGCGCTTACTGTGCCAGAGTTTATTGCTCGTGGGTGCCACGTTTACATGTGCTCCCGGGACCGCAGTACATTGAGCCAGGTCAGAGTAGCCCTGGCTGGCAGGCAGTCCCGGGGGTCAGCTTGCAAGCCTGGGGATGCTCCAACCCAGCTCAATGTGCTGCAGAAGGTCTGGCTGGGGCATGAGGGTGCTCAAATGTAGGGCTAGCTGGCAGGCAGCCCTGCACTGAAACACTCTTATGCCCCAGCCAGCTGCATCAGCATCTACACATGCGGTGCTGCAGAATAAAAAACTCCACAGCAAAAAAGTACTTGTATTTACAAGTACTACCCTACTGCGGAGTTTATTAGTTTACACCAGCCTAATAGCCCTGCACATGTAGATGCCAATACATTTCATGTGCAGCTAATTAGGCAACTCCGCAGTAAGCATCTTGTGTAGACGCGCCCAGTGGTTTTGGTGCTCCTTATGTATTCTTAGAGCACACCTACTGGATCGGGTGCCAGTTTTCCAGTTCCACCTCAATTTCAGAGGTGGGGCAGGTGTTAGGTGCCTACCTCCTCAGATAGGGGTATTTCTGTGTATGCATGGAAGCTGAAGGTTTAGCACCTCAGGTTCTTTGTAGTACATCAAATGAACTAAGGCACCTACTGGGTTTTGCAGCTCCTAAAGGAAGGAATTTCTAGATCAATTTTTGGGACTTCAATTCCTAAATTCTACCTCTAAAATGTGTTTCAAGTACCTCAGGGGATTCTCTAGATCTTATCTGTACCATAATTAATAATAACATGTAGGTTCTCTTCTTTTGGGTCATAATTACCTTGTTCTTTTTCTGTTTTCTCCGGGGCAAAAGAAAAAAACTTTAAGAAAAACTTAAAGATAACTGTGGTTATCAGGTGGCAAATTCACAAAGTGTTTCTTCTAAAGACTCAGCTAAGATTTTCCTCACTGGACAGCATTATTGGCAGCATTATTGTTGCCAAAGGGCCATATTCTCTTTTGTTTGGGAAAACAGGTATGATGATCTCCAGGAATCTTGGGCAAACAAACAAATATCTAAATGGTTACCTGCACAGTAAGCTAATGCTGCCTATGGATGCATCCACACGAACGTGCACGTGCATCTTACAGCATCTCAAAGCCCTTTGAGACACTGCAAGAGGCACATGTGGGAACAAAAAAACATTCCCTGTGCTGCAAATTTGCAGCATGGGGGCAAAATTAGACCCCTGGATATACAGGGGGTCAAAAAAAACCGTGGAGGGAAAAAGCGGGGCAGGTCATGGTTCCAGACCATGCCCTGAGGCAACCAGAGGCTTGGTCCACCACAGAGACTCTTTGGTAGCCAACCAAAGCATGTCTATGGCTGGCCCTCACCCTGGTGCTGAATCACGCTTCCTGCGCATACAGGGGAGGCAGTGTGCCAAGTGCAGGGAGCTGGACCCGGGCTCCTGCCAG
>NW_005843095.1:291463-296583 GCF_000455745.1 Alligator sinensis
GTAGCAGCTGCCATCAGGGTCATTGGGGCCACATGGCAGAGCCCCCTGCACAGCACGGGGCCCAGGTGACAGCCACAGAGGCTCCAGCTGCCCAGCAGCATGAAGAGCCACATGACGCCCTGTTGACCCCCGCCACAGCCCCGTGATGGACCACTGGCAGTGCGGGTGCCAGGCAGTCCAGGAGGCCCCACAGCCCTCATAGCCCTCTACTAGCTGTGCAGTCCCCATCTGGGTCTGGCAGGTGCGCAGCAGGTCACAGCCAGGCAGCAGCCCCCCACTGCCAGACTGCTGCAGTGGGTAGAGGGTGCAGGGAACTCTCAGGGCTGCTTCAGCAGTCCAGCTGGCACAAGGGGTAGTGTCCCCACGTACCAATTGGCTGGGCCCCAGAAGCTCCTGAGAGTGAGTAGCCCTGGGCTACTTGCCAGGGCAGCTTTTTGTACTGATGGGGACAGCACAGGTGCTGGCCTTGCGCTCTAGCTCCCCCTGGCTGCAGATCCAGGAGAAGCCAGGGAGGGTTATTTTGCCCCAAGTGACACAATTTGCCCCACACCAAAGTGCATGTCCAGGCATGTGCGCTGAGGCAAAAAGCTCCAGCTCAAATTTGCACCATTTCTATTTGAGCTGCTGCAAGTGCACAAGTGCACGTGCTTGTATGTGTGGATGTGCCCTATAAGTACAATTTAGGTACCTTGTTAGATCCAGAGCTCCTTCTCCAGTAGATGTGCAGGGAATAGTTGTAGCTAAGAGCCCTCTTCCCTGTGTAAATCTAAAGGTCTCCTTTCAGATGAAGACCCACTATAGCTACCCATTCATCTTGAGAAAGTAGTGTGCTCTACCTACTGTCTGCACATTGACACCATTCCAAACATGTGGCTTATGCTGCATGCAACTGCCCATTGGAGTGGTAGATTGTGCAAAAGTCAGATGAGACAACTGCTTTAAGTTATGCTCTAGGTCAGTGGGATCCAACCTTTTTGGCAGGTATATGGCTAAAGCCCTTCACCCTTCCCTAGTGGCACTCTGATCACCTTCCCCTGCCTGATCTACCGCTCCACTTTCTTTTCCCTGCTCTACATTCCCTACCCAATCTGCTCCTCTGCTTTCTGCCCTATCTGCCACTTCTGCCTGCTCCCTTCCTAAACTGCTGCGTGCCACACGAAGTCTTCCTGTGGCACTTATCCTGCAACGTGGCCACCCCTGCTTTAGGTGGTTGAGGATAAATGTATAGTACTGATCTCATGCTGCATTCCTAAATATATTGGGATCTTTTTACCTGACCAACTAGGTAATGTATGTAACACGGCCAAAATATAAAAGGCATTTGAGCTGGATTTCCGTGTCTTTAACAAGAAAGAAGAGGTCCATAGTCATGGTATTCTCCTCTCAAGTGTTGCCTCTGAAACACTTTCCTCCATCTCCCCTGTTACCCACTCTGTCAGTGGTTGGATTTGGTAATCCTCTTCCCAAGTATTTCAGGACAGACTGCTTTGATGGATTGATTGATCGATTGGCATCTGCACAGGAAGAGCTGATACACCTGGCAATGTGTAGAATTTTTTATACTTAAGTGATAGGGCATGCAAGTTGGAGCACCACTGAGCTAGAACAAGTCAAACTAAATACCCTTTTCCTACACAATCCTGATCTTGCATTCTGACAGGCTTTAGTAACCCTTCAGTTGAAACAGGTTCACCTCAGTTTACCATCTTCAGAGTCCAGTTAGGCAGCTTGATATTCTGAAATATCAGATACTGTGTCATACTACCATATCTCATTTTGGAGCTCCCCATTGGCTTGTTCTTAACTAGTCTGAAAACTCAGATGGCAGGAAGTCTACATTGGTGACCTAAAAGTCCCATGGGTTGAATGTGATGGGGAAAAAAGTGTCTCTCAAATAATAAACTGAAACTTTTCAGAGGCATGTAATGTTTCAGCCTCTGACATACAACTCCTGTACAGCTTGGGCAAGAAAATTGGCTTCACTCTTCCAACTGAAAAAGAAGAATAAAATATTTCTTTACTCATGGGAGTATTGTGTGGATAAATTCATTACTATGCGTGAGGCAGTATGGTGTCAGGGGGATTACAGAACTACATAAGTAGAGTTATAGTTTCAGGTTTTATTTGTCAAAAGAAATATGTTCCTGTTGGAATTGCAGCTCCTCAACAACTTTCCAGACATTATATTTCTAATCCCTTGATGCCGGGAACAGCATTGAAGCAGTTCAGCTGACTCCTGGATAGCTAAAATTCCGTAGTTAAAATTCTGCAGCCAAAGCCCAGGCAGTTGGTGATGGAGTTCACCCTTCTCTGGATACCACTAACCCTTTCCTCCAAGAAGAATTTTTTTTCTGTGGCTCATAAAACTACTTCTGAAGAGCTAATTTGCTATCTTTGAATGGACCAGATTGCACTAAATTGCCAGTACTTTACTTTAAAAACAGCTACTGGGGACTGCTATCATGAATCTGTCGCACAGTCTTCACATCCCTCCCTTCCCCCCATTCCCATTTTAAAATTGCACACTCTAAACACTGCACTATATTGTCAGGGTGCAAGGGAACTTTCCAGGAACAACGTTTTTCACATTTCCAAGGTGTGTCTTAACTTAAGGTTGCCTCTACGGTCATGCTGCTGGGTTATGGGAAGGCATTTTTATTGCAATAAAGCAGATAGTTAGTTTCCCCAACATCTTGCCCCTCCTCTCCTTGAGAACACATACACATGCACCTGATATGTTGCCTCTGTCACAGGCAAATGGAAGGAAAAGTGTGTACAGGGCCACTGTTGCTCGCACAGAAAGTCCTTTGCTTGTTGATCTTTGAGCTTATTTTAAAAATGCATGGAGTTTGAATCAAATGGCTGCAATAATTTATAATTTTAAAAAATCTGAAGCACTAATTGGTGGGTAGTTATCTCTGCTGGTAACCTTTTATCCTTGCTGGATATTTCCATTCACCAGCAAAGCTACAAAACAGATTGCTGCTGTCCCTAATATTTGAAGCAATCAAATACTGCAGACTACAGAACATATTTTTTTTCCTGAATAAAATTTACCCCTTTTTTAGAATGGTTTTTTTTCCAGTGAACATTTTCTTTCAGATATGAATAGGCAGTCTGAAACAGAAGCTTAAGCATACCTGTATTACATTTTTGATGCTTTAGGTTGCCAGGCTCCAAGGTAACTAAGCGTATATCCAAAATGTGCAAGGTTTTTTTAATGTCCTGTAAAGAGAATTTTTTTGCACTTTGAGCAATCTTTGGGTATCACGTTAAGATATCTTAGTACTTAGATATTATTTTGAGATATCATAGGTCATATAATCATCATATAATTTTTAAGAATGTTGTCCATTTATTAAACTTCTTTCTGTATTGTTACTAGGAAATAAAAACATTAATGACAAATGTCTCTTGACATTTGCTTCCAACTACCAGAACAGAAAGACACCAAAGATATGATCCACCAGCTACCATGCTCTGCAGGATTTTAACTATCCATATACAGTAGTGTTAAAAAAGAATTCCCACAGAAAGCTTCTCAGCTGGAAAATATCAATTTGTTGAAGTAGACTTGAAATATCAGTTTGTTAAAATGGATTTCTAAATCTGCTGTAAGAACACAGGCAGGTTTTCTAACGGATCACCATTTCAGCTCCCTTGAAAGATAGTGTCAGATGCTCTTTGCCAACCCACGAAGGAAATTGCCTGCACTTCCAAATTCCTGTTCAGGTGGCTGTCTATGCTTTCTGACTCCTGATGGGAAGTCAGATTGAGTGTCACCAGCACCAGGAACCTGGCAGACTTGGAATCTCTAGTTCAAATCAGGGATCTTCTGAGCTTAACTCCCAGTACCACAACAAGAACCCGTAGAACTGAAAGTCCAATCTAGACAATTTACTGCTACAACTCATTGTGGGGCAGAAATGAAACTGAAAAAAATAATGACAACTTCAGTCAACAGCTGTTGGCAGAAACAGGGAATATATTTCATTGTAGAACAACTATCTTTTGGTATGTATAAAATGAAACATTGTGGGATTTCAGTTTTTTTTTAAATGTTTCAGTTTTTGGCATAGTATTCCAGTTTGGGACCCCCCCTCCCCCCCCCACTGAAAATCAGAAAATTACTATGGAGCCAAAATTAGTTTTCTGGCTAGCTCTATGTTATATTAATTACTAAAACTAAACATGGAGCACTAAGTGGGTTTCCAGGTAGCTGAGAACTTACATTCCCAGATGTAACAGTCAAGACTAGAGTAGAAGCTGTTTTGGATCTATTTCTCACTGATAGGGAAGAACTGAATGATAATACTGGGTATGTCTACATGTGTAATTGATGTGCCTAAATGTTACTGCGCAGTAAATTCAGATGCATTAAGTTTTGGCCCGGAACACTTCTACACGTATGCCCTGTAGGACGCAGACTTGCACCCAAAGGGCACATCCAGACGAGCGAGCCTGTGCCTGTTGCAGCATCTCAAAGCGCCGCACGCAAGAGCTGCACACTCTTGGGTTGGGCTGTGTCCTGCCTAAGGCTGCCAACCCTCCTGGACTGGCCAGGAGTCTACTGGAATTGGCATTGATCTCCCAGTGACTGTTGAGAGCAATCCGGGAGATTGATATCGTGAACGGGTTAAACAGTACAATTAATGACATGTTATGTTGGAAAAAGAAAACTGCTGGAATACCTTCAGTCAGAGTTGGCAAACCTAGTCCTGCCTTCATGGAGCCAGCCTGGCCCAATGGCACATGGGACACTTGGAGGCAGGACCCAGCCTGGCCCAAGGGCATGCAGCTCTTGTGTGCATGCTAGGGGCCCCAGGTGACAGCAACAGTGGTCCAGTCCTGCCCAAAGGAGCACGGCCCCAGGCCAGGCCAGGCCCATGCCATGTGGCACAGGCAGCACCAGGTCCCAAGTGGCCAGGGCCACACCACACCATGAGAGGGCTCTACCAGTAGCAGGCCCTAAGCAACCAACAGCCCCTGCTGCTGCTGCTGTGGAGGGGGGCTGTGCTAGGGAGTGGGCAGGGGACCCACCCCTCCTGAGCAGTTCCCCCAGACCCACACATTCCCCCCACACACCCACATGGTCCCTCCACAATCCATCCACAAACCCC
>NW_005843095.1:302405-335213 GCF_000455745.1 Alligator sinensis
CCACTGCCAGACTGCTGCAGTGGGTAGAGGGTGCAGGGAACTCTCAGGGCTGCTTCAGCAGTCCAGCTGGCACAAGGGGTAGTGTCCCCACGTACCAATTGGCTGGGCCCCAGAAGCTCCTGAGAGTGAGTAGCCCTGGGCTACTTGCCAGGGCAGCTTTTTGTACTGATGGGGACAGCACAGGTGCTGGCCTTGCGCTCTAGCTCCCCCTGGCTGCAGATCCAGGAGAAGCCAGGGAGGGTTATTTTGCCCCAAGTGACACAATTTGCCCCACACCAAAGTGCATGTCCAGGCATGTGCGCTGAGGCAAAAAGCTCCAGCTCAAATTTGCACCATTTCTATTTGAGCTGCTGCAAGTGCACAAGTGCACGTGCTTGTATGTGTGGATGTGCCCTATAAGTACAATTTAGGTACCTTGTTAGATCCAGAGCTCCTTCTCCAGTAGATGTGCAGGGAATAGTTGTAGCTAAGAGCCCTCTTCCCTGTGTAAATCTAAAGGTCTCCTTTCAGATGAAGACCCACTATAGCTACCCATTCATCTTGAGAAAGTAGTGTGCTCTACCTACTGTCTGCACATTGACACCATTCCAAACATGTGGCTTATGCTGCATGCAACTGCCCATTGGAGTGGTAGATTGTGCAAAAGTCAGATGAGACAACTGCTTTAAGTTATGCTCTAGGTCAGTGGGATCCAACCTTTTTGGCAGGTATATGGCTAAAGCCCTTCACCCTTCCCTAGTGGCACTCTGATCACCTTCCCCTGCCTGATCTACCGCTCCACTTTCTTTTCCCTGCTCTACATTCCCTACCCAATCTGCTCCTCTGCTTTCTGCCCTATCTGCCACTTCTGCCTGCTCCCTTCCTAAACTGCTGCGTGCCACACGAAGTCTTCCTGTGGCACTTATCCTGCAACGTGGCCACCCCTGCTTTAGGTGGTTGAGGATAAATGTATAGTACTGATCTCATGCTGCATTCCTAAATATATTGGGATCTTTTTACCTGACCAACTAGGTAATGTATGTAACACGGCCAAAATATAAAAGGCATTTGAGCTGGATTTCCGTGTCTTTAACAAGAAAGAAGAGGTCCATAGTCATGGTATTCTCCTCTCAAGTGTTGCCTCTGAAACACTTTCCTCCATCTCCCCTGTTACCCACTCTGTCAGTGGTTGGATTTGGTAATCCTCTTCCCAAGTATTTCAGGACAGACTGCTTTGATGGATTGATTGATCGATTGGCATCTGCACAGGAAGAGCTGATACACCTGGCAATGTGTAGAATTTTTTATACTTAAGTGATAGGGCATGCAAGTTGGAGCACCACTGAGCTAGAACAAGTCAAACTAAATACCCTTTTCCTACACAATCCTGATCTTGCATTCTGACAGGCTTTAGTAACCCTTCAGTTGAAACAGGTTCACCTCAGTTTACCATCTTCAGAGTCCAGTTAGGCAGCTTGATATTCTGAAATATCAGATACTGTGTCATACTACCATATCTCATTTTGGAGCTCCCCATTGGCTTGTTCTTAACTAGTCTGAAAACTCAGATGGCAGGAAGTCTACATTGGTGACCTAAAAGTCCCATGGGTTGAATGTGATGGGGAAAAAAGTGTCTCTCAAATAATAAACTGAAACTTTTCAGAGGCATGTAATGTTTCAGCCTCTGACATACAACTCCTGTACAGCTTGGGCAAGAAAATTGGCTTCACTCTTCCAACTGAAAAAGAAGAATAAAATATTTCTTTACTCATGGGAGTATTGTGTGGATAAATTCATTACTATGCGTGAGGCAGTATGGTGTCAGGGGGATTACAGAACTACATAAGTAGAGTTATAGTTTCAGGTTTTATTTGTCAAAAGAAATATGTTCCTGTTGGAATTGCAGCTCCTCAACAACTTTCCAGACATTATATTTCTAATCCCTTGATGCCGGGAACAGCATTGAAGCAGTTCAGCTGACTCCTGGATAGCTAAAATTCCGTAGTTAAAATTCTGCAGCCAAAGCCCAGGCAGTTGGTGATGGAGTTCACCCTTCTCTGGATACCACTAACCCTTTCCTCCAAGAAGAATTTTTTTTCTGTGGCTCATAAAACTACTTCTGAAGAGCTAATTTGCTATCTTTGAATGGACCAGATTGCACTAAATTGCCAGTACTTTACTTTAAAAACAGCTACTGGGGACTGCTATCATGAATCTGTCGCACAGTCTTCACATCCCTCCCTTCCCCCCATTCCCATTTTAAAATTGCACACTCTAAACACTGCACTATATTGTCAGGGTGCAAGGGAACTTTCCAGGAACAACGTTTTTCACATTTCCAAGGTGTGTCTTAACTTAAGGTTGCCTCTACGGTCATGCTGCTGGGTTATGGGAAGGCATTTTTATTGCAATAAAGCAGATAGTTAGTTTCCCCAACATCTTGCCCCTCCTCTCCTTGAGAACACATACACATGCACCTGATATGTTGCCTCTGTCACAGGCAAATGGAAGGAAAAGTGTGTACAGGGCCACTGTTGCTCGCACAGAAAGTCCTTTGCTTGTTGATCTTTGAGCTTATTTTAAAAATGCATGGAGTTTGAATCAAATGGCTGCAATAATTTATAATTTTAAAAAATCTGAAGCACTAATTGGTGGGTAGTTATCTCTGCTGGTAACCTTTTATCCTTGCTGGATATTTCCATTCACCAGCAAAGCTACAAAACAGATTGCTGCTGTCCCTAATATTTGAAGCAATCAAATACTGCAGACTACAGAACATATTTTTTTTCCTGAATAAAATTTACCCCTTTTTTAGAATGGTTTTTTTTCCAGTGAACATTTTCTTTCAGATATGAATAGGCAGTCTGAAACAGAAGCTTAAGCATACCTGTATTACATTTTTGATGCTTTAGGTTGCCAGGCTCCAAGGTAACTAAGCGTATATCCAAAATGTGCAAGGTTTTTTTAATGTCCTGTAAAGAGAATTTTTTTGCACTTTGAGCAATCTTTGGGTATCACGTTAAGATATCTTAGTACTTAGATATTATTTTGAGATATCATAGGTCATATAATCATCATATAATTTTTAAGAATGTTGTCCATTTATTAAACTTCTTTCTGTATTGTTACTAGGAAATAAAAACATTAATGACAAATGTCTCTTGACATTTGCTTCCAACTACCAGAACAGAAAGACACCAAAGATATGATCCACCAGCTACCATGCTCTGCAGGATTTTAACTATCCATATACAGTAGTGTTAAAAAAGAATTCCCACAGAAAGCTTCTCAGCTGGAAAATATCAATTTGTTGAAGTAGACTTGAAATATCAGTTTGTTAAAATGGATTTCTAAATCTGCTGTAAGAACACAGGCAGGTTTTCTAACGGATCACCATTTCAGCTCCCTTGAAAGATAGTGTCAGATGCTCTTTGCCAACCCACGAAGGAAATTGCCTGCACTTCCAAATTCCTGTTCAGGTGGCTGTCTATGCTTTCTGACTCCTGATGGGAAGTCAGATTGAGTGTCACCAGCACCAGGAACCTGGCAGACTTGGAATCTCTAGTTCAAATCAGGGATCTTCTGAGCTTAACTCCCAGTACCACAACAAGAACCCGTAGAACTGAAAGTCCAATCTAGACAATTTACTGCTACAACTCATTGTGGGGCAGAAATGAAACTGAAAAAAATAATGACAACTTCAGTCAACAGCTGTTGGCAGAAACAGGGAATATATTTCATTGTAGAACAACTATCTTTTGGTATGTATAAAATGAAACATTGTGGGATTTCAGTTTTTTTTTAAATGTTTCAGTTTTTGGCATAGTATTCCAGTTTGGGACCCCCCCTCCCCCCCCCACTGAAAATCAGAAAATTACTATGGAGCCAAAATTAGTTTTCTGGCTAGCTCTATGTTATATTAATTACTAAAACTAAACATGGAGCACTAAGTGGGTTTCCAGGTAGCTGAGAACTTACATTCCCAGATGTAACAGTCAAGACTAGAGTAGAAGCTGTTTTGGATCTATTTCTCACTGATAGGGAAGAACTGAATGATAATACTGGGTATGTCTACATGTGTAATTGATGTGCCTAAATGTTACTGCGCAGTAAATTCAGATGCATTAAGTTTTGGCCCGGAACACTTCTACACGTATGCCCTGTAGGACGCAGACTTGCACCCAAAGGGCACATCCAGACGAGCGAGCCTGTGCCTGTTGCAGCATCTCAAAGCGCCGCACGCAAGAGCTGCACACTCTTGGGTTGGGCTGTGTCCTGCCTAAGGCTGCCAACCCTCCTGGACTGGCCAGGAGTCTACTGGAATTGGCATTGATCTCCCAGTGACTGTTGAGAGCAATCCGGGAGATTGATATCGTGAACGGGTTAAACAGTACAATTAATGACATGTTATGTTGGAAAAAGAAAACTGCTGGAATACCTTCAGTCAGAGTTGGCAAACCTAGCCCTGCCTTCATGGAGCCAGCCTGGCCCAATGGCACATGGGACACTTGGAGGCAGGACCCAGCCTGGCCCAAGGGCATGCCCCTGTGAGCAGTGCTGGGACCCCAGGTGACAGCCAGAGTGACCTGGTGCTGCCTGACAGTGCATGTCCCTGAGCTAACCTGGGCCTTGCTCGTGACATGCAGCAAAGGTGGCATTGGGTTTGAGGTGGCCGGGGCTGTGCCACGCTGCAGGGGGGCTCTGCCAGCAGTGGACTCAGAGTGCCCCAATGGCCACTGCTGCTGTAGGGAAGATGCGCACCCTGTGGGGTACCCATGCCCCACAAGCAGCCCTTTCACCCCCACACAACCCCTCCATCCCCACAATCCTCCCCACACACCCACAATCCTCACCCACACATCCCTACTTACCAGGGATGGTGCCAGGGTCCAGGTCATGCCCCAGCCTTACCCAACCCCCCACAAACCCTACACCCACCTACCCCACACCCCTTTCCCCCCCAAACCCCACATCCCCCACATAAATCTCACACCCTGCATGCCTAGCCACCAGACAGGATGGGACCTGCTGGCAGGAGCCATGGCTGTAGAGGCAACTGCCATACTGCAGCCCTGCCCCTGCCCACACCAGTGATAGGACATGTGGCCCCAGCCTGGGGGTGCTCTTGGTCCCAGGAACCACTTTGGCATGTGTTGGGCTGGGGGAGGGGTGGAAGTGGCAGCTGGGGTATGTGTGTGAAAGAGAGAGATGGGGGTCAGGGGTGGGGGAGTGCTCTGGGTAAGAGAGGCTGCCAGAGCCAGGCTTAGAGCCCCCCTGTTCCCCCCCTAGAGCAGTCTCTGAGCCCCAGTCATGGCATGGAGATTTCTGGGTCCTGGTCTCAGGCTCAGGGAGCAAAATAGCAAGGGCTGGCACTGCTCAGAGCCACAAAGCAACAGGTGGAACAGCTGCAGCTGGACTCATGTCCTGGTGCTAGGATGGAGCTGCCAGGAGTGAGCTGGGAAGGAGCTAGTGGAGGCAAGCAGGGGTTGTGAGTCAGGAGTGAGGGGCACTGGGGGGCTGTGGGTTGGGAGTGAAGGGCAAGGGCAGGGTCAGGGAACTGGTATATCAGTGCTGCTTAGCACCCCACATCCTAGTGAGTGAAGGGAGCAGGGGCAGCTCAGATTTTTCTAAGATAAAAAAACCAAAAGCAAATGCCAAATTGTACAGGTATTTAGAATTCATTTATGATGATGATAGAGGCACTGGTAGGCTTTCAAATTGCTTTAAAATGATAAATATATCAATAAAATATTGCCCAAATGATCTCTCATATATAGTGGCATTTCATTTTAATCACAAAAGAATGTGGATTTGAGGTATTTTAATGAGAGAATTTGGGTTTTGTTATCAGAGAATTTGCAATTTTTAAATAGGAAACACCAGGATCTCTCCTTGTGAGGCAAGTTGCGAGACCCGAGCAGAGCAGTCTGTCCAGGGCCAGCACCAGGGACCCAACTAGAGGGCAGATGAGGTGGTTCACATGGCCATTTGGGGCCGGGAAGACACGCTTTAACAGTTCAAAGTGGGTCACCGTAATGAACACATCTTTTGGGTGATAGCTGTCCAGATGGCAGAGTGGGGGCACCAGATGACAGCAGTGCTGCCCAAAAGCCAACTGTGCAGCCATGGCCCACTAGCAGCTGGCCTTGAAGTGCAGGCGGCTCTGCTGCAATGTCTATTCCACAGCCCAGGCGTACGTGTGTTCCTCATCTGGGTCTGGCAGGCACGCAGCTATTGGCCCACAGGCTGTCACAGGTGGCAGCAGGTCACAGCCAGGCAGCAGCTAGTATCATACTATGATACTATGATACTACCAAACTGCTGTAATGTGTAGAGGGTACAGGGACCACTCTAGGTTAGGGCTGCTTCAGCAGTCCAGATGGCACAAGGGTCTAGTGTCCCCAGATAACAACTGGCTAGACCTGATGTAACTATCAGGAAGGAATGAGGACCTGTGGGAAAAGTGATTTATAAAGGGTAGATTAAGTAGTGCTCAGGTAATATGTATATACACAAATCATAGATTATTAAGCCAGAAGAAACTATTGTGAATCTCTGGTCTGATGTCCTGCACAACACAAGCCATAAGACTAATCCAAATTAAATCCTATTAGAACTAGAACTCACCTTTAAGAAAAACATCCAAATCTTCATTTTAAACCTCCAGTGAGAATCTACTATTGTTATTGTTCTAATAGTTAATTATTGTTAAATTTGTTACTGTTAAACATTGTTAAAAATAAGCATATTTTTTCTAGTCTGAATTTTTCTAACTGTAACAAGAAACTATTGGATTTTTTTATCCATTTGTCTTCTAAATTGAACAACTTTCTCATTGCAAATTTCTGCTCCTCGTGTATACACGGTTTTTTGGGTAATGTGATATCTTTTATTAGACCAACTAAATAGTTGGAAAAATTGTTCTTTGCAAGCTTTCGGGTACAAACACTCTTCTTCAGGCATAGGGAGAATCTGCTGGTGTTATGTGTTCTCCATGGTGGAAGAGAAGCCAAAATGCAAAATGCAGGTCTGTGAAAATGCAAATGCATGGCAGTGAGGATCAGAGGGAATGGGAGACAATAGATGTGAGACAGGTAGGTTGTGGGGGAGAGAGGGCAATGTTGAACTGGTGATAGAATGTAGTTGGTAAAATGCAGACAGGTTACCTGGGGTTATCAGATGGCAGGCAGGTTATAATGTGCCATAAATCCAATGTCTATATTTAGTCCATGATTTTTTGTATCCAGTAGATTTATGAAGTGAAGTTCGTAGAATCATCTGTGAAAAGTTTTTTGCAAATTCCCTTTGAGGATTAAAACTGAGAGATTGGAGAGGGAGTGATTGTCTTTTGAGAAGTGTGCACCCATAGGTAATTGGATATGTTTGTCTTTGATAGATTTTCGGTGTGCATTCATTCTGGTATGCAGTTGTTTGGTTTATCCAACATATTTTCCATCAAGGAATTTAGTGCACTGGGGGCGCTTCTACATGTGAGCATTTACTGTGCAGTAACCAAAATTACTGCGCAGTATGGGTGTGTGCCTGCATGTGCAAGCCCATATTGCACAGTAAATATGGCAACTTGCGCCAAGTGGAGAGTAAATTTGATATCTGTATCATGAAGATATCAAATTTATGCCCAATTAGTTACTGCGCAGTAACACATGTGTAGACACCTTACTGCGCAGTGACTCTCTGTTAATGTGCTTGAACACCTGCACATGTAGACGCTGGCCTATTACTGATGGTTCTGTTTTGGGATGTAGTTATTGTGGGAATGTTGGAGATGTGCTGGCAGGTTTTACATTTCTTGTGCTGGCATGGTCTAGATCCATTCGGTGTGCTTTGGGCCATAGGAAGTTTGCTTCTGGTGATGAGGTTGGTGAGGTTCAGTGCTTGTTTAAAGGCTAGGATGGGTGGTTCTGGAGAGATATCTTTAAGAATTGGGTCTTCCTCTAGTATGGGTTGCAATTGTTTGAGGATTTTCTCCATAGGTTCCAGGGAAGAATGGTATGTCCTAACTAACGGTGTGCATTCCTTTTTGTAGTGCAGCAATTCTTCACGTGGTATCTGGGTGGCTCTTTCAAAATTGCAATCTACCTCTCTGGAGGAGTGTCCTTGTTGGGTGAACGCCCTTTTGAGATTTCTAGGTAGCAATTGCAGTTATTCTCCTCGGTGCAAATTTGGTGGTATCAGAGGACTTGGCTTTATATTACAGCTTTCTTGATGTGTCTAGGGTGATGGCTGGTTCTGTGTAGATATATGTTGGTCTGTGGATTTTGTAGATGGTGGCTTGTATTTTACCATTCTGGATATTGATCATAGTGTGTAAAAAGGAAATGTTGGTGCTGGAGTTTTCAAGAGCTAGTCTGATGAAGGGGTAAAGGTTATTGAATTTGTAATGGAAATCAATCAGAGACCCAGGGTTTTTAGTCCAAATAATGAAGATGTCATCTATATATCTTAGGTACAGCATGGGTGTGATGGTGCAGTTCTTGAGGAATTCTTCTTCTAGGTGGGCCATAAAAAGGTTGGCATATTGTGGGGCCATTTTGGTGCCCATAGCTGTACCCATGGCCTGGAGGAGGTGCTGCTTATTGAAACTGAAGTTCTTGTGTGTGATGATGAACTGTAAATTCAGTAGTATCTTTAGGTCTGTACTCTGTGTTGTAATCTTACTCCTATAGATATGTTAGGCAGGCTTGGATACCATCCTGGTATGGAATGTTGGAATATAAGATAGTAATATCCATGGTGGCTAGGAGGGTATTGCTGGGAAGGCAGTCCATGTTTTTAAATTTTTGTAGAAAGTCTGTTGTGTCTTGGATAAAACTCAGTCTTTGGGAGACAAGAGCTTTTAGGATGTAGTCAATGAAACCTGGTATTTCCTTAGTTAGGGTTCCATGGTTGGATGTTATGGGTCTGCCTGGGTTTCCTTGTTTGTGGATTTTAGGGAGCATGTAAAAGATTTTAGGGAGCATGTAAAAAGTCCTGAGATTGGGTAGTGGGGGGATCAAATTCTATAGTTTTTCTTGTAGTTCAGATGGAAATGATGGTGGTTTTGACTTTTAATGTGAAAAGGGGAGTTTTTTTCTTCCTCTAGTTTTTTGTAGTAGTTAGTATCAGAGAGTTATCTGTTGGCTTCTTTTATGTAGTCTTCACGGTTAAGGATAACTATAGCACCTCCTTATTTCTGCTGTTTTATTACTATTTGGTGGTTGGACCTTAGAGATTCTATGGCCCTTCTGTCTGAGAGAAAGAGGTTGTTATGGTGGTGTTTGTTGTTGATTATTTCATTGTTCATTCTTTCCTTGAAGAAGTCAATATAGCAGTCAAGGTTTGAATTTTGTCCACTGTGAGGTGTTCAACCTGATTTTTTTAACCTTTTCCTCAATGTTGTCACAGGATGAAGTGTTGTTGAAAGTGGATTTGTTTTGGTTGTAGAAATATTCCTTGAGACAGAGGCTTCAGAAAAAAAATTCTTCTAGTTCTCCACATTGTATTAGGGTAATCTTCCAGACAGAAATTAAGGCCTTTAGAGAGGATAGACTTTTCAGCTTTGGTAAGCATGTGTATGGAGAGATTGGTAATATTTGAGGGTTGGTTGGTTCCTTCAAATTCATCAGGTATGAAGTTGGAATGTTGTAAAGTCTTGGTGGTGTTTCTCTGATGCTTGTTTTGTGGCTGGGAATGTTGTTCCTGTAGTAATCAGTTCCATTTCTTCTTTTTATGTTGGTTGGATTCTGTTTCTGGTGTAAAAATTCTTTGGTGGTCTTTTTGTATATATTGTATAACGTTTGGAAAGATATCCAGATTTATCTCTTTTAAGTTGTTGTAGCATGTGTTGATTTCCTTCTTGAGTTGATCTCTTTTGGAGTAGGTTATGAAAAGATGATTTCTAAGTTTTTCTGAAGTTCTGCATAGCTGTGCAGCATATTTGGAGTTGTGTGTAATAGTCAGAGGACTGTAGATTTTCAGTCCTCTGGGAATGATGTTGTGTTTCTTGAATAAACTTAGATAATATATCTCACTGTTGAGTTTGGCTTCTTTCTTTTTCATGTTGTGAAGTTTTCATTTGTAAACCTTCTCCTAGGTGCTTAAAGATTAATCTTTTCTTGATTATGCTAAATAGATTGAGCTTGTAGATTCTTTCACTATAAGGTATGTTGTCCCATTCTTTAATTCATATTTGCATTGTTTCATCATAAAGCGATATCATGATCACTTTGAACAGGGTCTTTCAAGCACTCAACATTGAACCTTCTCCTCTGTTGCTTCTTTTGTTTATGTTGTTTTGGGGCAATACAAATGGACATGGTGGGACATATCAAATGATAATCCATCCAGCAGTCATCTGCACTGATCACTGCTCTGATTCATCGATTCATAGGGAAGGGTCGGAAGGGACCTAAGTAGATTTTCAAGTCCAACCCCCTGCCTGGGCAGGAGAAAATACTGGGCTCATATGACCCCAGCTAGGTAATTACCAAGCCTCCTCTTAAAGACCCCCAAGGTAGGAGCCAGCGCCACTTCCCTTGGAAGTTGGTTCCAGATCCTAGCTGCCCTGACTGTGAAGTAGTGCCTTCTAATGTCCAGCCTGAACCTACTCTCAAACAACTTATGGCAGTTATTTCTTGTTACTCTGGGAGGTGCTTGGGAGAACAGGGTCTCTCCCATTCCCCGCTGGCCCCACCTGGTAAGTTTATAGATGGCCACCAGGTCCCCTCCCAGCCTTCTCTTGTGAAGGCTGAACAGGTTCAGGTCCCATAGCCTCTCCTCACAGGGTCTGCTCTGCTATCCCCAGATCATGCAAGTGGCCCTCCTCTGGACCCTCTGGATGCTGGCCACATCCCTCCTAAAGTGTGGTGCCCAGAACTGGACACAGTACTCCAACTGCGGCCTGAGCAGTGTCACATAGAGGGGAAAGATCACCTCCTTGGCTCTGCTTGTGATGCATCTGTGGATGCATGACAAGGTTTGGTTAGTCTTACTGATCGTGTCCTCACATTGGCGACCCACGTTCATTTTGGAATCAATAATGACTCCAAGATCTCTTTCTGCTACTGTGCTTTCGAGAAGGGAGTTCTCCAGCCTATAGGTATGGCTCTGGTTCTTACTGCCCAAGTGCAGTACCCTGTATTGAATCCTATCCTATTCTCATTCTCATGTAACCTGTCCAGGTCCAGCTGTATCCTGTCCCTCCCTTCTATCATGCCCACCTCACCCCAAATCTTGGTGTTGTCAGTGAATTTGAACAGGATGCTTTTCACCCCCTTGTCCAAGTCGCTAATAAAGAAATTAAACAGTGAGGGCCCGAGGACCGAGCCCTGGGGGACTCCACTGCCCACATCCCTCCAGGTCAAATATGACCCATCCACCACTACACTCTGTGTGTGGCCCCTTAGCCAATTAGCAATGCATCTGACTGTGTAGGCATCAATGCCACAATAACCTAGCTTTTTAATGAGAATGGGGTGGGATACAGTGTCAAAGGCCTTCTTGAAGTCCAGAAAGACTACATGATGATCATACAGCCATTACATTGGTCCTGGGCACACACTATGTCATAGTCAATCAGGTGCTCAATGTTTTGAGCAGGGGTACATCCACGATGTCTTCCATACGATGCTTTGGCTGAATAAGGATTTTGTGATTAACACCAGTTGCTCTCCATGTGTTAACTTTCAATAGCTCAGATTTCCTGCCCACTCTAGCATTGAAATGACCAAAAAGAATTATCTTACTTTCTTTGAACTTGGTCAAGTTTAGAATTTTCTTCTGTTTCCTCATCTGCATCAAAGGGCAGGACATCTGCACTGATGACTGTTGTATGTTGTCTGACGGTCAGTTGAAGATGAAAGGTCATGAAATCCTTGTTGATGCCAACCAGACATTCTGGCATTTGAGTAACAATCTTGGTCTTGATGGCAAAATCATTGCTGTGGATGTGTTTGTCTTTTTCAGCTTTTCCTTTCCAAAAAGACGTGTAGCCACCACCATACTCTGCAAGCTCTCTGCATGGCTGTCCTTCACTTTCTTTGATCATTATCTATCGGGGTGCGGATGTTCCAAGTTACAGACTTCAAAAGAAACATGCAGATCTCAGATTGGCCTCCTCAGTCATCTATCGATTCAGCATTAGCTTCCCTATTTACTGGAAGACTGTCATCCTCATATTGAGGGGCTGTCAGTGATGACAATAATGATTTTCAGCTTTTCTCCAAACTAATTTCAATGTTTCAGCCTCCTGTTTAAAATGTGGATGCTAGAACAGGACATGGAATTCCAAAACCAGTTGTACTAATACCCAATGCCAAGGCAAAATATAATCTTTGTACTCCTTCATATTCTTATTTTATACATCCACCAATTGCAGTAGCCATTTCAGCCACACCATTGGTCATGTTCATCTGACTAACCATCATGATCATGACTTTTTCAAAGACACTTCTTCCCAGGACAGAGACACACTTCCTTCCCTCCTCCTCCCCCCCAAATCCATATGTATCATCTGCATTATTTGATCCTAGGATTTACATTTGAAATGCCTCTTGTTTGCTTTAGTCCATTTTATCAAGTAATCTAGGTTGGGTTTTTTTATCAGTAACTTGTCTTTATTAGGTTCCACTACCCCATTTTTGTCATCTGAAAACTTTATCAGTAATGGTTTTATATTTTCTTCAAGGTCATGAATATAAATCTTAAATAGCACAGGTCCAAGAACCTATCTCTGCAAGACCCCATTAGAAACATACTGATCAAGCATTGTTGACAGTTACATTTTGTCACCTTCCTGTTACATAGTTATTAATCCATGTAGAGTGTGCCACATTGCTCTTGTATTGTAGTTTCTTAATTGAAATATTGTATGAGATGAATTAAAACTTTATCAATGTCTAAATTGATATAATGAATTTATTATTTCCTTAATCAACCAAACTTGTAATCTCTTTAAAAAGATATTGAGTTGTTTGACAAGATCTATTTTCCAAAACCCATTGATTATATTAATCTCCTTTCATTCCTTATTAACTGAGTTCAATATCAGCTGTTCTGTTATTTTGCTCAGATCAATGTTGAGCTGGCAGGCCTATAACTAACAATGGCGTCCTATTTATCCTTCCTAAATATTAACATATCATTAGCTTTATTCCAGTTCTCTGGAACTTCTCAGGCTCCTAAGACTTAATGAAAATCCATGAGTGGCCTACACAGCAACGTGACCAGATTTTTAAAAAATCTTAGTACATAATCCAGATTTGCTGAACTAAAAATGTCTATCTGTAATAACTGCTATTTAATGTCCTCCCAAGTTTACTGTTGCAAGAAAAAGTATATTGTTGTCATCAATGGTGGCTGTTGGGGCCCTGGGCAAGAGAGTCATTTGGGGCCCCTTAGAGAGTTAACTTTGATGACCTATAAGCAAGTCGGACATTTTCAATTTCAGTTTCACTTTGCCCTATCCACGAAACTGCAATGAAAATATCTTAATACAGTATTGATAATACAAAGAAAGAGTTTCTAAACATTGAGGTATATTCTAGCTTCATTCTAGGTTCCAAATTTTGGGTACCCCAAAACGGTGGGGCCCCAGGCAGTTGCCTGGTTTGCCCTCCCCTAAGGCCACTACTGTTGTTGTATAACACTACTAAGCTATCTGATGCTTTTCTAAGGACAGAACAGAAACACAGTTTCCTCCTCTCCATTATGATTGAATATTCTACCATTTTCAATTAGTAACAAACCAATAGTATTGCTAAAATTCCTTTTACTCCTAATAAATTTAAAAACCTTTACCTTATTGTTCTGGACTCTGCTGACCATAGATATCACCTTATGCACTTTTACTTCCCCTTTTCTGTTTTTATAATTTCTAATTGTGATTCATGTCCATTGCTTCAACTTTCTCTTTTTTCTAGTTATTATATTTTTAAAACTGTTTTTATTTCCCCATATGCCAGCATCTGTTTCTTAGCTTTTAAATTGACTTAATTAGCTAAGAAACTTCCTACTACCCTGACAATTATTCCTGAAAAATTATGCACCTCAAAAAAACTGATAAGCAGGGATCTTGGTTTCCTGGGATTAAAAAAAAAATCCCCAATTTTTTAATTTAAAAAAAAGTAACTCAAAATCCACATTTTTCCATGGTTAAAATAAAATGCAACTAATAGATAGATAGATAGATAGATAGACAGATAGATAGATAGATAGATGGTGGTGTTTCATTTTAATCATGGAAAAATGTGGATTTTGGGTTGCTTTTTTTTATTTGAAAATTGGGGATTTTTTTACCAGAAAAAAACAGAATCCCTGCTGATAAATGAGTGTAGCATGTCAGGGTCCTGGGGTGGTCATGACACACCCTGGTGGCTCTGCAACCATGCCTTGCTCTGCCCCTAGGGCACCTTCCCTTCTTACCCACCATACCTTGATATAATAATAATAAATATGGAGGCTTCCCACAGTACTTTTGCATGGCTCCAGTTTGGCTGAACTCCACCCCCTGCTCCCCATTAGGGTTTCCTGGCACCCTACTGGGCCTCACTGGTCCTCAGGCCCCTCGCTGGGCCTCACTCTATAACTGTGCCTCTACGGGGCACCTCAAGTCTTAGGGACTTATTGTGTGGCTCCAATCCTCCCCTACACCATGCACCAGCCTCACAGGCATTATTGTAATGTTGTTACCTTGTTGGGACTTTGACCTCGTTGGCCTCTACCCCTTTACTCTCAGCCAGGCCTTCTAGCCCAGGCCCACTATATCAGACCTGATTTTGAAGCACTAGCTCTGGTCTAGCCCTTTTGGGCACTGAGCCCCTGGCCCCCTGTCTGCCAGGTCCCTGGCTCCTATCTGGCTGTGTCACTCTCAGGCACCGGGCTCCTGGCCCCTGTATGACTCCATGAACTTGCACTCTGCCCCTCTCTGAGCTAAAGAGCTGCTTGTGCCTTGAGCCTTCCCCTGGCAGGGCCCAAGGCAATTATGTGTCCCATGGGCACCAATGGGACCACTGTATACTGCCCCTATAGTCCCAACCCAAACCACCAGTGGAAACTGCACTGTGAACATAAGCCCCTGGGCTATAACAGAAACAAAAAGAGGAAACAGCCATCTGCCCCTTGAAGAGGGTAAACTTTCCCTCATCACTCAGCTAGGAGAGCATCCCGGCCCTGGCCTATATCCTAGCAAGCTCCCCTAGCCTTATCAAGGATCCAAATGCAACTCCGCAGTCCCTCCAGAAGTCCTGCTGTTGAGAGTTCTTCATCCTGTGGTAGCCAGGGAGAGACTAGCCTGCTAGCTTGAGCTTCAGACTTATATCCTTCGAGGGCCCTGCTCCTTCCCATCAGCAGACTGCCTGGGCTGACTGGAGGAGCCTGCTAATTGGCCTTATTGGCCTGTTGTCCCAGCAACCTGTAGCTGCTGCATCCTGCCTAGCCTGCAGTGCTCCTTCACTGGGCTGCTTCTTCGCTTAAAGGAACAGGGAGCCTCAGGGTCTCTGTTACAATAAGCAAGCATGCAACCAATTTTTTTGAAAGAAAAAGTGGTGGGAGAGGAAGAAAGTTTGTTACCAATTACTGTCCCGTAAACTTGGGGTAGAATATTTCTATTTGGAATCTAAAGGTACTGATAGACATGCTCATTCATGTTTTAAGTAGAACACTCCAGTGTCACCTCACCTTCATGTGTATTAAGCCCCTGCACATTTCAAAATTGCCACAGGGGCACTTTATCTAAACCTCATTAGATGAGCTTAGATAAAGCATCCCACATCCATATTGAAATGAGTGGGGGCTTAACGCAGTATGATAAGCCATTTGCATTATAATGGCTGGCCAGGAATTGCTCTAATTAAAATGTCCCCCTGCCCATCTCTGAGTATGTGTATAGGCAGCCTAGCATTAAGCACCTACATGCATAAGTAGGTACTTCATTAAAAGTGTCTTGATTTTCATAGGGAGCTACGCACCTCTGAAACAAGATGTCTTAAGTGTCTAAATGCTGATTTTATTGTCTGGCTTTAGAGCCCAAATCTCCTATAAACCAGGACTATCAGACCTCTCTCCTCTCATGCCTGCAACCTTTAGGTAGCCAATTAAGTAACCAGTTTTAAAACAGTAACTGTTCCATATATAATATGATACAGCAGATTTTTACAAAGGTTTCCTTACAATGTAGCAGTGACAATATCAGAGAGTAAATTTAATAAATGGAGAAAACAAAAGAAGCAGAAATTTAATCTAAAATCCACAAGTCATGCCTGTAGAAAACAAATCTCCAGCACCAAGTGCTTCAGCTCGTCAGTCCCAGTCAGCACAGTCCCCCTAATAGCAGAGTGAGGGCACTGGAACACTGATTTCAGGTAATTTGGGGCAGATTAAATTTAAATACACTGAAAAGAGATAGGAACGGCTTCATTTTCATAGCACTGATAGTCAAGGGAGAAACAGAAATAGATTTAACATGGGCAGTATCTTCTGCCTGGGGTTTACTTCTGTGAATTAGTGTCCCAGGTGAAATATTTGATAATCAGGTATTTCAAGGGTGTGAGCAGGCAGATAGAAACCCCTCAGCTTGTCTGACACCAGATAAGACTTTGAATATTTACATTTGTCATCAGTGACAATTGCAAATACATTTTTAGAACAGTTTCTTGCTTGTATTAAGTGGATTCTGTTTAATCCCCAGGTGAGATATGGAAAATGACATTACTCACTATCATTTATAGAACAAATCACAAATATATAATTATAGATTTAATCTCCTCAGGGATGCACCCTAGCAGCAAAGAATGGTATGCTACTCTAAATAAAGGAGCCCTGAGCACTGTCACAGGAAGCTGATGAGTGCCAGAATTCTTCTTACTGTTTCAAGTTATGGTAATATACTCTACCTGTATTTATATGATATTACACTCTTCCCCTAGGGGGGACCAGCCAGACAAGCATGCACACTCTTCTTGTGGTACTTGGATAAATTATGCTACTTATCTTACAGGGCTTGATCCTATATTTTGGGCCCTGCTCCTATCACTGTGTATGTATTGTGCATTATACAGTCATTTGATAAAATGAGAAATAATGCCAAGGGCACATACCAAACTCAGAATCCTTCTTCCTCAGATGAGTGCCCTAAATGCCAGGGCACTCTCCCTCTTATGCTTTCTCAACCTGCCACCATGAATCTTGACTTCCTTTCTGCACAATGGCATGGTTTCAGTAGGAAAGGTAGAGTTTGCCTGTCACAACCCAGTCACAGATACACTCAAAGGCAGGATTCATTTTGAGGTCTCCTGTGTGACATACATGGATATTTCCCCAACTTGGAGTTACCACTGTAGTATTTGGTCAATATTTACAGCTAATGTCAACCTATGTTCAGTTTCACCATTTTCATGTTTATATGGACCGGGTGAAATATTTCATATGAATTTCATATGGTATTTCATATGAATGTATTTTTGTATTTTATAATGTAAATCAAATTAGGCAAGGAGTGTATTGTTGATCAGTATTAGAAAAGTCCCACACCAGACAGGAGCTATTCTTCATACATCCAAAAGGAAACTCATCTCTAGTGTATACTAATTATGCATATGAATCAGCCTTGGAAATAGCAAGACTCTCAGTGTTTGCCTGAAGTAGAAGAATCAGCCCCAGATGATGGCTGGTTTCATTTCACAGGGAAGTAACTCACTTTACACAGACAAGGAATGGGGTCCATTTCAAAAGATACCCTTGGGCTAAGATACTGTATATATCCCTATTTAATATGTGTTAGCCAAGGAAATATGATAAGAAGTTTATCTGTTTGGAAAGAGAAATCATATGCAAGGGATATGTATATATATGTGTGTGTGTATGTGTTTATATAAATATATATAAATATATATATATATATATATATATATATTTTTTTTAATCAGAGAAAACTAGGATCCCTGTTAATCAGTAAGGTCACTTGACCTGACAGGGAGATACATATCTGGGCAAAGAGACTCATCTCTGTAACACAGATGTACCCTAAGAATTGAAAATGAGATATTTAAGAGATTCCTCTGGTAAGGGGAAGCTGTCTAGGAAATGCCTTACCTAGGAAACAACTTCCTGGTCACATCCATCAGCTAGGGAAAGCTAAGATGAATTTATAACAGCGGCAGGATCACTAGCTGGGGGCAACCTGTTAGAGAAAGTTTGACATGGTTTCTAGTTTAGAAAAACAAAGTGAGATTTTTTTCCTATTTTTATTTCTTTTGCAATCTGTCTTCCAACCTGTACCTACGCTTGTTTGTATGGTCAGTCTTCCTTGGGTAATAAATCCTTTTTTCTGCTTTATATACCTTACTGAGTGTCTGTGGGAAATACGGTTTTCAGAGCAACTCATAATATCAGGTATTTCACCTCCAAAGAGCTGTACTCTTTTTTTTTTTTTTTTTTTGCAAATCAAACAGGAACATCCCATAAACTGTCAGGCTTCCTCTGCTGCAGCTACATAAGCTGGCCTGGGGATGAAGAGACAGATTTGCTGGGGTCAGGAGTTACCCCAAGGACAATATCTGTTCCCTTTGCACATGCAGCGGATGAGTGAAGAGAAGTTTGGAATCACCCTGATATCTCCAACATGGTTTGTCACACCCACCCAAGCTTAGCTCAGGTGATCAGGACACTCTCCTTAAAAGTATGAAATGTGGGTTTGAACCTCTTTAAGCTTACAAGGGCCTAGAGCCAAAGCCTCTCCCTTTGACTGCTATATCCAAGTAAGGATAGGCAACACCATTACCTATACTAGCATTCAAGTGTGGGAACACCTGAAATGTAGGCACTTTTCAAAGAACCATTTGAGTCCTGGCATTAGTCCTGTTTTATGTGCTGTGTCCATTTTCAGAACTGACCCTTCTGATAGTATTTTGTGTGTGCACCAGCTATAGAATCAGCAGACCCAGGTGGAGTTTGGCCTATATTTACACTTCCTGTCATAGTCTTTATTATTTATTTCTTCAAAGGATGACAAAAAGCAGAGAAGAAATGGTTAAAATAATAAAAGCCTAAACACATATTTTCTTGCTAGGTTTAGTATTTCCCTCAGGCAGTTTTGCAGGCTCAAGTTACTGCTGGCATGATGTTCCTGGTCTTCTGGCGACCAGGATACAACCTGCATTTCTGCAGACCCTGTACTGCCTCTCTTCTCAGAGGCTCACAATTTGTAAGACTACTGTTTAAACCTTTCTGCCTGAATCCTCCTGAGAACAGAAGCAAGAGCATTACAAAACAGATGCCTGATTCCAAGTTAGTGGAGGTACATGTTGATTGAATTAACACCTACATTAACCATTTGTGTCCTATTTGCACTAAATAGTATTTAGCTAGCAAAAGCTACAAAATCCACTGCTATATAAATAGTCATAATAATACAGATAGCTCCCCCATTCTTCACACCTGTCCAATTCTTATTACTTCTCCAGCTCTGTAGAATTCCTCAGATATAATTTAGTGGTTCAGTAAGCTCATTAGCTAATTCCCTCAACAATTTAGGATGCATATAATGTGGACTAGCTGATTTGTGTAAATTAAATCTTTCTAAGTGCTATCATACCTGTTTTTATCTATGTCTATAAATGCAAGGTTTTCATTACTTCCTAATTGCCCACACTTTGTTTTTCTTATTAAAGACAGATTTTTTAAAAACATCATTACTGTTATGCCTCTTCAAATTAATGGGCCTACTTTCTCTGATATTTCAATTTTTTCAAATATATTTGTTAAAAGAAAATCATTATTTCCCTTATGTGCTTTGATTAACATTATTGTTCAGTAGCTGTGTCACTTCAACTGCAGTGCCCACTATGTGTTAAGACCTTTCCAAAAGAATTGATCTCTGTTCCAGGGGACTTACAAGCAAAGGAGACACAGTGCTTAAAGGCTAGGGAAAGGGAAACCACAATACATCATTAAAATGCAAGTCAACTTGTTTCCCTGTAGGAAGGAGGGCAGGTCTTTAAAAGGGCACCATGGGAACTTCAGTAGAAATTAAACTAATGAATAAGTGTATATACTGTATAACTAGTATTTCCTAGAACTAGTAAGTTCTTGTTTTTCATTTTTTATTTTGTTTACAATTTTTCTCGTTTATTTGAATTCAAAAGATTAAATTTGCTCTACCAAAAGCTATGCTCCATAGTGAAGAACATGGATATCATCCCAGGAGGATGCAGAAAAATAGGAAGTTTCTCATATTAAGTCAGAAGTTACCCTT
Organism: Alligator sinensis; assembly: GCF_000455745.1. Taxonomy (NCBI): domain Eukaryota; kingdom Metazoa; phylum Chordata; order Crocodylia; family Alligatoridae; genus Alligator; species Alligator sinensis. The sequence continues at coordinate 322,633 of NW_005843095.1, forward strand.
CAAAAGCCACTGAAATGACAGTAGGGCATAGCAAATCAGCCTAGAGCTCTGTCTGCTTTGCCCCACTAATGGATCCCAAAAACAGACTTCAGTGCTCTTTCCATTGGTCAAGTTAAAGATGTCTTCCATCCCCATTTTAGATACTAAATTTGCCTAACTTGAATATAAAGTCAAATAAAATAAAATTAATGCTCCTGGAATGAAACCAAGCTGTCACATGAGTGGAGCCCTTGCATAAAAAATATGTGGGAACCCATGTTGTTAATTCATTTAAGGTAACTATATAAACATGAATAAATCTCTGCATTAGCAAAACTAAATGACTGAAAGACCCAGTAGAAGTAGAAAAGATAAAACTTTGGAGATTGTCTCCAATTGAATATATTATTAGTGTTACTGCTTTTCTGAAACACTGGATACTTACTAAATCAGACAGAAATCAGAGAGGGATAGCTGGGGACTGAAGAAAAGGACCTGGGGGTTACAGTGGACAATAAGCTAGCAGTGTGCCCTTGTTGCCAAGAAGGCTAATGGCATACTGAACTGCGTTGGTAGGTGTGTTGCCAGTAGGTCAAGGGAAGTGATTATTCCCCTCTATTCAGCACTGATGAGGCCACATCTGGAGTACTGGGTTCAGTTTTGGGCCCCCCACTACAGAAAGGATGTGAACAAATTAGAGAGAGTCCAGCAGAGTGCTGGGGCACGTGACTTATGAGGAAAGACTGAGGGAACTGGGCTAATTTAGTCTAGAGAAGAAGAGACTGAGAGGGGACTGAAAGGGGACTTAATAGCAGCCTTCAACTACCTGAAGCAGGGTTCAAAAGAGGATGGAGCTAGACTGTTTTTAGTGGTAGCAGATAACAGAAGAAGGAGCAACGGTCTCAAATTGCAGCAAGGGAAGTTTAGGTTAGATACTAGGAAAAAAATTCTCATTAGGAGGGTTCATAGATTCATAGATGCTAGAGTCGGAAGGGACCTCAATAGATCATCCAGTCCGCCCCCCTGCCAGTGGCAGGAAAAAGTGACCCCAGCTAGATGCTTGCCCAGTCTTTTCTTGAAAACCCCCAAGGAAGGGGAGAGCACCACCTCCCTTGGGAGCCCGTTCCAGATTCTGGCAACCCTAACCGTGAAGAAGTTCTTTCTGATGTCCAACCTAAATCTACTCTCTATCAGCTTGTTGTTTCTGATTATTCCAATGGGTGCTCTGGTAAACAGAGCATCTCCTATTCCCTGCTGCCCCCCCCCGAGTGAATATGTATACTGCCACAAGATGCCCCCTCAGCCTTCTCTTGTATAGGCTGAAAAGGTCCAGGTCCCTCAGCCTTTCCACATAAGACCTTCCCTGCAGGCCTCCAACCATACAAGTGGCCCTCCTCTGGACCCTCTCAAGGTTGTCCACATCCTTTTTTTTAATTGTGGAACCCATAATTGGATGCAGTACTCCAGCTGTGGCCTGACCAGGGGGAGCATCGCCTTCCTGGACCTGCTCGTGATGCACCTAGTAACACATGACAAAGTGCAGTTAGTTCTGTAATTACTGTTACATTTATGACTCATATTCATCTTGGAGTTGACAACAACTCCGAGACCTTCTCTGTGCTGCTGAGAAGGTCATCCCCCAGCCTATAGGTGTGCTGGTGATTCCCTCTCCCTAGATGCAGAACCTTGCACTTGTCCTTGTTGAACTGCATCTTATTGTTCTCTGCCCACTTCTCTAACCTGTCCAGGCCCACCTGGATTCAGTTTCTTCCCATCAGTGTGTTTGCTTCACGCCATAGATTGGTGTCATCTGTGAATTTGGACAGAGTGCTTTCCACGCCCTCATCCAGGTCGCTGATAAAGATATTGAACAGCACCAGCCCAAGGACTGAGCCCTGGGGGACCCCACTGCCCAAATCTTTCGAGTTAATACCAACCCATCCACCACTCTCTGGATATGACCCTTAAGCCAATTTGCCACCCACATGACTGTGTAGTCATCTATGGCACACCCGTTCAATTTGTTTATAAGAATAGGATGGGATACCATGCCAAAGGCCTTCTTAAAGTCCAAGTAGATGACATCTACCTCAACTCCTGCATCTAAGCATTTAGTGACCTGGTCATAGAAAGAAACAAGGTTAGTCAGGCAGGATCTATCTGCTATGAACCCATGCTGGTTGACTTTCAACATTATATTACCCACTGGACTCCTACAAATATGATCCTTGATAATTTTTTCAAGGGTTTTCTCAAGGATAGAGGTGAGACTAACTGGTCTGTAGTTACCCAGATCCTCCTTCCTCCCCTTCTTGAAAATAGGGACCACACTGGCCCTTTTCCAGTCCTCTGGGACCTCACCTGAGCACCATGAGTGCTCAAACAGTTGTGCCAGTGGCTCTGCTATGACACTGGCTCATTCTTTCAGCACCCTTGGATAGAGCTCATCTGGTCTCGCTGATTTAAACACATCCAGCCCCTCCAAGTGTCTCTTTACTAGGTCAGTGCTGACAGTTGGTAAGCTGTTGTTTCTTCTTCTTCTTGTCAGTAATGCATTTGGAAGATTTGTGTAGATCCGAGTCCAAGAATACAGAGGCAAAAAACTCATTGAAGAGCTTTGCTTTGTCCCTCCTGTCTGTCACCAACTGCCCTTGTCTATCCTGTAGGGGTCCTATGCTGCCCTGCACCTTCTTTTTGCTCCCTATATACCTGAAGGAGGACTTTTTGTTGTCCTTAATTTCTCTCGCCAGCCTGAGTTCTAATGCTGTTTGGCCTTCCTAACTGATTCCCTGCAAGTGCAAGCCAAGGAGGTATACTATTCCTTGGTAGCTACCCCCTGCTTCCGCAGCTTGTATGCCCCTTTTTTTGCCCTTAGGCTTTCCTGGATTTCCCTGTTTAGCCAGGAGGGTTTCTTGGCCCTTTTGCCCCCTTTTCTATGCAGTGGGATTGCCTCCTTCTGCACTCGAAGGATCACCTCCTTGAAGAATAACCCCACTTCCTGGACCCCCCATTTTGTCAATGCTCTTGAGCTTTAATGCCCCACTAACTAATCTCCTAAGCGCACTGAAGTCTGCCTTTCTGAAGTCTAGTACTTCTGCCCCGCTGGTTACTTTTCCCACCCTTTGCTGGACAGTGAATTCTATCAATTGATGGTCACTAGCCCCTAGGTTGCCTTGTACCTGCAGATCCCCCTCCAGGTCATCCTCTGTAGCCAGCACCTGCCAGTCCAGCAAGGCGTTCCCCCTAGTGGGATCATATACCTCCTGCTTAGGTGAAGGTCCTGTATGCAGGTTAAGAACCTATGTGAGTGATTAGTTCTGGCTGACTGATCCTCCCTGAAGATGTCAGGGTAGTTTAGGTCACCCATGACAACAATATCTCTTGACCGTACAGCCTCTGAGATCTGCCTGGAGAATTCCAGGTCTAACTCATCCTTCTGGCATAGCGGTCTATAGTAGACCCCCACTACCAAGTCCCTTTCCCCTCAACCCCCTTGTATCCTAGCCCACAGTACCTTAGTCTGGTCCTCCTCTGATCCCATCTTGATTATATAAGATGTATATTGCTCTTTAACATAGAGAGCAACACCCCCACTTTTTCCCCACTCTATCTCATCTGTGCAACCTATAACCTTCAATGCCTACTGCTGAATCGTGAGTAGGGTCCCACCAGGTTTCAGTTAGCCCAACCAGGTTGAAGTTGTTGCTTGCAAGCAGGAGTGCAAGTTCCTCCTGTTTGTTCCCCATCCTCCTAGCATTAGTGTAGAGACATTTAAGCCCCACAGTGGGTGTCCTTGGTACGCCCCTGTCCTGATGTCTATTGGGCCCCTTACCTGGGCTGATCCAACACATGCCTTGTGGTTCTCTGAACCTAGGTTCTTGTTGTTCACTGCATCCCCGTCCCCCGGAGAACCTAGTTTAAAGCCCTTCAGAGGAGATCAGCCAATCTGTAAGAGAACAGACTCTTACCTTTAGAAGAAAGATGAAGACCATCTCGTCCCAGGATACCTCTCTCATGAAAGTGTGGGTCGTAGTTGTAGAAGCCAAAACCTGCACAATGGCACCAACTCCGAAGCCACAGGTGAACTTCTCTGATGCAGGCATCTTGGTGTTGATGGTGACCGCTGACCGGGAGGATCAATGAGAAGACCACCTGTGCTCCCAACTTTCTAAGCCTGGCTCCCAGAGCCTTGTAGTCACTTATGATGTGGTCCAGAATACTCCTGGTCACATCATTCATGCCCACATGGATGAGGACCATGGGATAGCAATCAGAGGGCTGGATGAGGTCAGAAATCTTCACAGTGATGTCTCAGATCCAGGCACAGGGCAGACAGCAAACCTCCCACACAGTGGGATCCAGTCAACAAATAGGCCCCTTCATGCCTCTCAGGAAGGAGTCACCCACCATGATGACCATCAGTCTTTCAGGGTATTTATACACATACCTTTTTGCTACACAATGCACTGGAGATCTGCCACTCTGGAGCAGGTTCAAGATCCTAATTCACTTTCTATGTGTTTTAGTTCAAAAGTGTGCCACCAATATTTTCTCCACTCTGACACGCATTTCCCTACTTATACAACTGTAAGCGATGCAGTGCCAGGCATTTTTCAAAGTACCCAACACTGTGCCACTTGCATATATAAAAATGCCCATAGAGTATATTGGTACCACAGCATAAACATAAAGAGACTCCATACACAGACAGGTTCTGGGTCTCTTTCTCTAGATATGAGCAGAAAGAAGTAATTAGATTAGTCTGAGAGGAGACAGGGTAGAGATACACTTTATAAACTAACTAAATCAGAGATGCATAAGCTTTTGTGAGCAAGAGCTCACTTCATCAGATGCTGTCTTATGCATCTCTGACTCAGTTAGTCTAGAAGAGGGGAAGGCAAAATAGGGCCCTCAGACGGGATCCAGCCCACCAATTGATTGTATCCAGCCCATGGCTGCCCCTGTGGTGCTCTACATGGGAATGAGCCCCACTTGCTCCCACCTGCACCTGCCCTGTGTCCACCGACAGCCCCAGCCCCTGCCCCAGTCATCACATAGTTTCCCAGTGGGGCTTCTCCCGCTGCTGCAGCCACCTAGGTACTGCTCAGCTCCCCTCACCTCCAGCAGCTCCTCCTCCTCCTGCCCCTGCTGTGCGGCTCCAGGCAGCAGGTATTGCAGGGAAGTCGCAGCAACTGTGGGGACGCATGCCATGTACCACATGCTCAGTCAGGTGGGGAGGAAGCTGCAGCTGGGTGGCGCCTGCCAAAGTACACGGGGCTGCAGCTCCCAGCCACCTTCCACCCACTTGGCTGTCCACAGGTGGCTGCTCATTGCACAGGGTTGGCAGAGTGGGTAGGAGGTGGCCATGAGCTGGAGCTGAAGCTGGAGACCCATGGGCTGGGGCAGGAGCCTCCTGGTTGCAGCTTCTCCTCCCCGCCCGCCATCTGGCTGGGTGTGTGGTCCCCACAGCTTCCTCATGTTACCTGCTGCCTGGAGTGGCACAGCAGAGGCAGGAAGAGGAGGAGGAGCTGCTGGAGGCAGGGGAAGACGAGCAGTATCTGGGCAGCTGCAGCAGCAATGGGAGCAGCCCTGCCAGGAAGCTATGCATGCTGGCCAGGGCCAGGTTCAGGGTCAAGGCCAGGGCCAGACCTGGAGCAAAGCCATCAGTGGGCTCAAGGCAGGTGCCAGTAGGAGTATGGTATGGGCTGCCCTGAGTGGGAGTAGGTGGGACTCGGCCCCATGTGGAAAACTGCAGGGGCAGCTGCAGGCTGGATTGGAGGGGACAGACTGCATGCACACCTGCACTACACCACTCAACTGAGCTCTGTGGCAGGCCCTACCCATCCCTCCCTCCTTCCTCCCACCCCCAATCAGCTCCCAGGACCTAGCCCATGGGCAGCCCCACACATGCGCATGCGCACCCGTGCCTACACACACACACACCCCCCACAGACCCCCCACACACACCCACAATAATATTATGCTTTTGTTATTATATTAATAGAATAATGATGGTAAATACAAGTCTGTCAAGATAAAATGTCAAAAGACATGAACAGTAAAGTGGTCAAACAGTGCAAACAAATATAGGGCATAAATAGAAAACTGTTGCAACAGCAGTACTTTATGACTTTTGACATCAATAAGATCCTACAAGCTCCACTGACTTGCAAACTCACTCTCAGTAGATATGCTGTCAGGGCAATTTAATTTGTTTTGCGTGTTGTCACTCTCAGTTGGAGAAAGACCTTTCTCACCCTCACAGTTCATTAATGGCCATGCCAGAAACAATCTTATTACCATGACAACAAAGGGAAAGTTAAATGAGGATTATTGGATAAAAGCAAGCAGATATTTCAGGCCAATGGTACTCAGCAGGCATGCTCATATACAAATAAATGCTATTGTTCCCAAAGAATATTAAGATGTGTTCAAATTCGGTTTGCACAAACAATCTATAAGTCATTGGAATACTTCTTTTCGTACAAATTTTATAATAGGTGATAATTTTTTAGTGTTTGCATCCAATAATTTAAGAAAATCACTTAGCTTCTGTTCTGCTTCACAGCTTGTAAAGAAGAAGGTGTCACTAGAACCTTTTTTAAGAGCCTAATGTTGTCTTTCACAGCAATGAGGAAAATTTTCATATTAATGGTAGTTAGTTCATCCCATTGCTTTTTTACTTGGCAATACATTCATACAAATCAAAGTGTAACAGCTTCTCTACCTACCCAGTGTTTTATGCACATGCAAGATTGCTTGTTTAATCGCTTGTCAAACATTTTTGCACCTCTCTAAGTTAATACGTACATGTGCTAAGCAGAACTGAATTCGTTTTATTGTTGCTTGATATATTCACCTAGAGTTTGCTTGTATGAATTATGTGCATACAAATTTGCCAAGGCAATGGAATGACCTCATAATGCTGTGCTGGTGCTATGTTCTGGTAATATTGTGTAATAGAGGACATATTTTGACATAATAGTTCTCAACATAGTTTTGAATTTGTCTCTTAATATATAAGAAGCTACTAACATAGGAACATGATGGATCAGACCCTTTATTTGTCCACTCAAGTATTCTGTTTCTAGCATTGGCCAACACTAGATTCTTCAAAGCAAGACACGTGGAATTCTGCAGTAGACAGGTCTGAGATAACCTACCTTCAGAAAGGGGTCATCCTAATCCCCAGTAGTTAAGACTGGTTTAAGCCTATTACAATGCTTGTTACCCACATAAATGTTCAGTCTGTTTTTAGTCTAGGTAAGATCTTGGCCTCAATAACGTTCAATGCCAGTAAATTTCCTGACCTAATTATGCACTAAGTGGGTGCGTCTACACAAGATGCTATGTAGATGTAGCAACACACTACAGAGACACAGCATGGGTGAGCACAAACTGTGATGCTGACACTACATTGCCATAGCGATGAGCTACCTTGCTATAGTGTGTCACTACGGCAATGTAGCTGCCAAAAATAACTGCACCAACACAGCACAGTAATGGCTGTTACTGCCCCATCATTTAGTACTTCCTAAAGCAAATACTAAATGACAGCGCAGTAACAACTGCACCTTGGGGGGCATGTGTAGACACAACCTGTGAAAATACATTCCTTTTATCAGCATTTAATTTACTAGGGTTATTTTAATGTAAGACAACCCCCCAATAATTAGATTATATACATGGAAACATTATAAATTTGTTATAATTTTCCAGGAGTAGAATCTAATAATTGGAGTTTTGCCTTGAATTTGTTCCCCTCCCACTGCTATAGCAGGGAAAATAAATCTGGGGGGGGTCAGACAGCCCCCTTGCCCTCTGCTCCCCCCACCCCAGCTTCTTCCCTCTGTAGCCCCTTCCCCCCTTCTTACTGTCAGACCCTGCTCTTCCTGAGCACATGAAAGTGAGGGGCAAATTTGAAAACACAGACTTTGAAATAAACATACTTGTAGTCATTTTCAAATAGGCAAATCGTGACAGGTACCCATAGACTTAGTGCTTCCAGAATTGATGCATTTTACCTTTTTTGAAGCTAGTGCAAGGCTTTGCACAAGTACTTCAAAATATTATTTTCAGCAGCACTTTTGTACCTACTTATACTATGTAAGACATTAACCCAAAGCCAAAAGGCTCTCATGATTTACCATATAGTTCACTGAGCTGGACCTCAGGAGAGTCAATAGCTTTTCAAGCCAATAGTGACCCCATGGCTCAGCTTTCTCAATATGTGTATGTACTCCAGATACCCCCTTCAAAAGATCCACATGTTAATTAGTGCCCCTCCACTCATGACTAGAACTGGGTGTTCTTGTCCTAAGTCCTAGGATCCTCTAAAAATGTATGTGTAGATAAGGCACAGAGCAACCTGGTCTGGTTCCACTTCATAGAGGGTGAGGCCACACTAATTATATGTGACAGGCTGAGAAAGGGTTTGGCAGAGTGATTCTGGGTGAACTGTTTGAGGCTCCATTTGGTGATGTTTGCCAGACACTTAAGGCTAGTGAAGCAGGAATAATTGGAAATGAAAAAAAAAAGGCACAGTTCAACTGTGGGACTGAGGAGGAAGTAGATATGTTTCCAATGCAGTGGATCATCATGACTTGAAAAAGAGTCAGCGCTGAAGGGGACTGCACACTGCTATATATCTTGGTAGAAGGCCAACCCTCCTACATTTGAAGAAGTTTGGCATGCAACCAAGGAAACCAAGAGCAACAAGGACCAGATGGCACACCTGCTGAAGTCCACAAGGCTGGTGGTGAGGAACTGGTATTGAGACTCCATAAATTTATTCTACGCATTTGGAATAATAATGATATCCCTGGGGACCTCAGAATGCCAACATGATGGCTGTCTTCAAGGAGGGAGTTAATTTTGTGTGAGGGAACTATCACCATCCTTTCCATAGTAGGGAAAATCCTTGCCCACATTCTTCTTCTTGTTGAAGAATGCTTACTGGAATCTCAGTGTGGTTTCAGGTCTACAATGCAGTTGTTATCAGGAATCCTGGTTTTCTCTTTTTAAAAATTTCCAATTTTCGGATTTAAAACGGTAACCCAAAATCCACATTTTTCCATGATTAAAATGAAATGCCACTAATACACACACACACACACACACACACATCTTTAGATAGATAGATATCTCTATTTATCTATCTATCTAGAGAGAGAGAGTGTTTAATTTTCATCATGAAAAAATGTGGATGTTGTGTTACTTTTTTAAATCTGAACATTGGGGCTTATTTTTAATCAGAGAAAACCAGGATCCCTGAAGATAAGGATCTGAAGAATTGGCATCAGGTCACAGTGACCAACTGCAAAGCCCCTGGGATTTCTGGTTTGGGGTGGAATAACCAAATTAACACATTGACAAGTGACTTTTGTGGGAACAAAGAATGAAGTTGACCAAATAAAAAATGGACAATATGACGATTACAGAGAAACCATTCAACAGCACCCAGAAATGAAGAGTCATCAGGAGAAAAAGGGTACAAAAGGAGGTATTTTCAGAGCAGCATAGGGGATCTCAAGTCTACCATGGGCAGAGTGGTGGGGGGTGGACACTGGCCCTTATCCTCCAAGAGTGCTGACATCTGACATTCAAGCAAAGAACTACAAGGTGGCACTCATGTACTGTTCAGACATACCATCTCTTCATGAAAACCCTGGAACTGGAAGATAATTGGTATTGTATTCTGCAATCATTTTGTTTTCTTTGCCTGCACTACTCTTATTTTCTCTCACTGTATCAATAAAATTTGTTTATTATCAAATGGAAGGAGTTGTGTTCAGTCCTCAAGAAAGATTTTGTCTTCCTGGAACAAAATATCCAAGGACTAACAAGGTATCCAAGGGTCATAAATCCAGTGCCAACACTGAGCACATGCTACTTCTTGCAGCAGTTTAATGTTCGACAGTGTATTTAATGAGGATTCCTTGTATGTGAATATAAGACAAGGGACCTTTCCTCATTCTGATTAGGGAAAAACCTTCCTCTTGTATTTGAGTAAATATGATACTTCCTTTCATATTCATTGGTGGGGACCTATTTAAATCAGTTTCACAATTTTCATGGAAACCATGAAAAACAGTGGTTTCCACAATCACTGCAAAAAATGTCGTTTCCCTCAATTTTGCACGGAATCGCCCAATAAAAGAAAAAATTACAAGAATACAAAGAAACTGTGGCAATCCCTGCAGACATAGGGCATGTGGTTTGAGAGAGAGCTACTGAGAGACTGAGCTAGTGACATAGACTCAGTGAAGGCTCCAATCAGGAACATGAAAAGATTTTGGTACCATCTTTTAAGAAGCCAAATGCAATGCTGCAGTCTGAAGATGACAGGTGAAAAGAAATCCAAAAAAGCTAAATACATTTTAGCTCAGGTTCGTGTAAGACAGTTTCTTGTAGGAACCTTGCATGCAGATGGTAGTAAATTGTTTTGTTCATTGTGCAAGAGGATCCTGGATGTATTGAGGAAAAACAGCAGTGATCAGAATTTATAGTCTGAATTGCATATCAAGCAAAAGGCTCTGCAGAGGCTGAAGGGCAGAGCAAGAAACAAGCAATTATATCCTCAATATTTAAAAGAACCACTGAAAGCAGTTTGACAAGAAGAGAGGCTACATTTGCAGTAGTGGAGGCATTCATGGCCACCAACAGTCCTCTGGAGAAAACCGATAACCCTAAATTAAGGGACTACTTGAACAAACACATACCAAATGCTGGCAGTTTCCCATGTGCAAACAAACTTCACCAAGATTATCTACCAGGAGTAATTACTTCCTGTGTTCAGTCTACAAAATCTGCATTGGCAGAATATGAATCAATCTTGATTGTAGCAGACAAAGCAACAGATGCCCAAGATAACTATGATTTGCACATTGTATTTGTACCTGGGAGCTGGAGAAACCATGACCTGCCTATTTTTCAAACAGAGCTGGTTCACCTCACATTTGTCAATTTTTCTACAATGGCACAAACTGTAGAGAAGGCTGTTGTAAACTACAGCTTAGGATTTAACAAAATCTCAGCATCTCTATCCGATAATCAGGGATCCTGGTTTTCTGTGATTAAAAATATCTCCAATTTTTGGATTAAAAAATTACCCCAAATCCACATTTTTCCATGATTAAAATGAAATGCCACAAATATATGTAGGGGGTGGTGTGTATAGTGGTGTTTCATTTTAATTATGGAAAAATGTGGATTTGGGGTTACTTTTTTTAATCTGAAAATTGGGGGATTTTTTTTATCAGAGAAAACCCGGGTCCCTGTTGATAATGCAATATATATGTACACATCTTTCTCTTATGTGCAATATGGAATGATGCCCAATTCATATCACCTAAATTCACATCACCTGAAATTCACATGTCCTTTCTCTAGTAACTGACATCTGGGGCACATGTTTTCCTGATGTGGATAGCCTGGATTCCGCTTTTAAAAAATCATTCAAACATTGCCATAAGCTTCAATATAGGGAATCCATCACCAATCAAAGCAGGGATCTACATGCACCTGTTTTACCTATACCAGAGCCAGTGCTTACAAGGTGAAATTTGTGGTTTAAAGTAGCTTGTTACCATGGAAAGAATATGAATGCTACCAGCAATGTGTGTGCAAGGAACTTGAAATCACACTTGGCACACAGTGCATGCTTAAACTATGCAATCTCTTAAAACAGGACAACACTGAAAATCAAGTTAACATTGTGGCTGAAAATGCGATCCAGTTCATGGAGCTTCTAACGTGGTTTTAAAGTTGGCAAGCTTTGATCCAACAAGCTAATGCATTCGATCAGTAAGATGGAAGACATGGCATCACAACAACTTTCAAATGGTCAGCGTGAACACCAACAGAGACAAGAACTGTTCCAGACAATAGCTGCAAAGCTGAATCAGTACTACAAGTACTATTGGTCACTACCACCACTGTTTAAGTAACCGGCTGCCTTCTTTTTTAGTGCTGTTCACATTTGCTACCCCAATCAGGTGCCTTTTCTGCGTTTTAATACTCAGCTACTGAATGGCAGAAAGAAGATGACAAGAAACATGCTGCTTACATGATCTTGGAGGCCCCATTAGTACCTGAGAGGCATGTGATTGCTTTGAACCCTGTCAGACGTCAGGCTGGAGGCCAAGGGTGTTGAGGGAGCTGGCAGGGGTCATCGCGGAGCCCTTGGCCCAGCTGTATGAGCATTCGTGGTCATCTGGCCAGGTGCCGGGGGATTGGAAACTGGCTAATGTGGTCCCAATTTTCAAGAAGAAGAGGAAGGAGGACCCAAGTAACTATAGGCCTGTAAGCCTCACCTCGGTGCTTGGGAAGATCTTGGAGAGAATCATCAAGGAGAACATCTGTGGGGGGCCTGCAGGAGAGATCATGCTCAGGGGCAGTCAGCATGGGTTCATCAAAGGCAGGTCCTGACAGACCAATCTGATTGCCTTTTATGACCAAGTAACTAAATCCTTGGACTGTGGATGTAGTCTTTCTAGACTTTAAGAAGGCCTTTGACACTGTCTCTCACCCTATCCTTATCAATAAATTAAGCAACTGTGGCATTGATGCCTGCACAGTTGGATGGGTAAAAAATTGGCTGA
>NW_005843095.1:335805-339824 GCF_000455745.1 Alligator sinensis
GGGGGGACCTGGTGGCTGCCTACAAGCTCATCAGGGGAGATCAACAGCAAATAGGCAGAGCCCTTTTCTCCCCAGCACCACCTGGGGTGACAAGGAACAATGGTAATAAGCTGATGGAGAATAGGTTTAGGTTAAAGATCAGAAGGCAATATTTTACAGTTAGTGTGGCCAAAATCTGGAACCAACTTCCCAGGGAAGTAGTCCTCGCCCCTACCTTGGGCAAATTCAAGAGGAGGTTGGATGATCACCTGTCTGGGGTCTTATGAATCCAGCATTCATTCCTGAATGTGGCAGGGGGTCAGGCTAGATGATCTGTTCAGGTCCCTCCTGACCCTAGCTACTATGAAATTATGAAACTATGAAACTAGGTGCCTGAGATTGCCCAGAGAGAGCCAAGTTGTTTACCCAAAGAGAACCAGGTCGGCAAGGGCTGAGGGGGCTCCAGGGGCATCACAGCCTGGAGCAGGAACCCAATTACAAGGAGAACAAAAGTTCCTAATCCACCTTCTCTCAATCATTCATTATCATGACCGCTCTTAATCATCCTCTTCCTAAGAAGGAGGCTATCTTAAGCTTTTCAACTTGTATTTCTATACGAGTTTTTACCTGTTCCTAATCATTCTTATTTTCCTTTGTTAACCCCCTGTCTAGTTGTTAAATATCTTTTGGAGCTAGGGTGACCTGTACTGCACACATAGATGGGGTCATGCCATTGAATAGCAAAAGCAGAATTTTTTCTTTATTATTCTCTAGTATTCTGACATCCTCTTTCTTTTTTACTTCTAGCTATAGCTGCACATTCAGAGACATTTTCATTCAGCAGTCTGCAATAATGCCTACATCCCTGTCCTGATTAGATAAGGTTAATATAGAATTCTGTATAATGTATAAGTAGTTTGAAATTTTCCTCCAGCGAGTGTTTATTTTGCATTTTCATCAACACTGGCCTTCATCCTTCATCATATTGTCCATTCACCTACTTTAGTTGAGTCTCTCTGAAGTTCCTAACAATCTTCTCTGGACATAACTGACATAAATAACTTTGCTATTGGCAAACCTTGATACCTCATTGCTAACCCCCATTATCTTTCCAGATCATTGTCAAATACATACAACAATACTGGAACTCTTACAAAACCTTTAGGTTCTTAGCTCTTAATCTTTGGCTATGATGAAAATGGTTATATCCTAGTCTTTCTTTCTTAGTGTTTCATCCAGGACAATACTTAGTCTTTCACTCTGTTGCTGTAGTAGCCTCTTGTGAAGACTGTTGTCAAAGGCTTCTTGAAAAAGCTAAATGCATTATGACATGTAGTTTTGTCTAATATACTGCTATTCTAGGAGGTTCGAGGAATTCTAATAGATTAATGAGGCTCATTGCCATAATAAAAACTTTTCTATGTATAAAACAATCAGAACATAACTTAAATATGTTTATTACTTCTATTAGACTGGTTTCTTCTCAGTTTCTCCCCTTTCTGGAAGTATTGTACATGCTGATATAAGTTGTAATTTGCAACAGTAGATCTCTAGAAGAATTAGAAAAACAAAAGCAGTTTCAAGGTCAGTCCTTGATATCTTGCAGTGATGTTACTTTGGCTTTCTGTACTGGGTTCACCTACATATTCTACAGATTGATTAATAGAGTATTCTAAAAATTTAAATACATGCAGCCAGATTCTGTGCTTACTTATGGCCAGTTCAACTTGACTGGCTTCAGTGAAATGCAAAACAGCAGAGGAAGCCTTTATGGTTTTAACTTCCTGGGACTTTGTGTGTCATATGAAGTCTTCTATACCAATATTTCTTTCTTTAATCTGGTAGTAAGTTGTGCACTGAAGAAGTGATGGGCAATGCAATGCAATTCAAACTATTTCTGCTGCACATTGTACAGCATTTTTAGGGCCTGATCCTGCATAACACTCCCCTCAATCTGCTGGCAATCCTACTAATGCAGCCCAGTATGTCATTTGTCTTCTTTGCAACAAAGGCACATTGCTGGCTCAGATTCAACTTATTGTTCCCTGTACCCCCCAGGTATGTTTCTGCAGAGCTGCTGCTTAGCCAGTCAGTCTGTGGCCGGGCACCTTTGGTGCCTGTCCCTTTAAGAGGCTTGGGCAGGCAGCATGGCAGCCTGAAAGTGACTTCAGTGCCAATCAGGAGGGTCACATAGCCATCAGGAGACTGCCTGGTTGGAGCAGGGCTACGCAACTGCAGGATAAGAGCAGGCTCTGAGCAGTAGTGCTGGCAGTTGCTGTAGGGATGCTGCCAAGTTAACATCACCCAGCCAGAGCTCCTTTGCTCTCAGGAACACCTGAAGGTCAAGAGTAGGAACTAGGGGGATGGAGGAGGTTCCTGGTCCTGGGGAATAGCCTAAACTACACCCTGCTAGGCATGGATGGGTGTGGTGGGGCTGCCTGTGGTAGGGTAGTCCACATCAGTTGCCTCCCTAGTGAAAGATGAGTATGGCCTTGTAGCCCCAGTCCTCACAACCTGGTGGGTAACTCTGTAGGAGGGACAGGCAGGGTCAGGTACGTCAATAGACACCTGGGGCCTGAGTGGATCATAACTCGATTTGGGGGCCCAGGTAGGTCAACAGACTCCTGAAGTCTAAAGGGACATAAGGCCCAGAAGACCCAGTAAGGGGGCGATGTCGTGGTCCCAGTAGGGGATATGTGAGGGAAGACCTGAGCAGTAGGCTGCATAGAGTAGGGTGTGTGAGAGGAGCCTGAAGGTCTGTACATAGACACATCTGAGCAGTAGGCCATGTACAGTAGGGTTTATATGGGGGCCTGAAGGACTGCGCATAGATGGCATGGAGTAGGGTCCAATCAGGTGGGCCTGAAGGGCTGCGCAGGGGCTATGTAGAGTACAGACTGTGAGAGGTGCCTGAAGGACTGTGCATAGGCTAGACCCGGTAGTTTAATGGAGCGAGCCCCAGTGAGGGAGCAGAGTAGTTACCCCAGCAAAGGGATACTGAGGCCCCAGTGAGAGGGTATGAGTTGAGGCCCCAGTGAAGGGGTCATGTGGCCTAAGAAAAAAAGAAAGAAAGACTTTGACTTTTAGAAATGCTTATTCTGGGGAGGGTGACAAATGGGGGGCAGTAAAACCCAACAGGTTGGCCTGCAGATCTGGGCCTCAAGGACAAAACCTGGGCTCATGGTCTGCAAGGCCTACCCGCACGCTCTAGACAAACCAAAAGGAACAAAGAAATATATACATATATAGAGTTTTACAGTGGGGATGCCCAGGGGGCCTCAGGACATCAGGGGTTGGCCTGCACGGGCAAAGCCCGAGGCCTCGGCCCGCCAGACCCGCCACTGGACTCTGAGCAGGTTTCAGCATCAGAGCACAAGGAGCAGACGTCTCCCCTCGACCTGGCACAGTGCCCCCCCGATGGCCCAGCACTCCTCAAAGGTAGGCACCATCCACCAGAGGACTGCATGCTCGAATTCAAGTGAGAGGTGGGCCCGCAACAGCAGGCAGAAAAGCTGCAGTGCATCATCCATCCCAGTCCCAGTGAGCTGGTTTCAGCAGCTCTTCAGGGTGGCCATCTTGGCCTGGCCCACCAGTAAGTTGACCAGGCCAACTGCACCCCACTTGGCCACCCAGTACAGGAAGAAGCAGATATATGTGTGCTCTGAAAAGTCTCGGTCCAGTGCCTGAAGCAGCACCCCAAAGGTGGAAAAAATTGGCCATAGCCGGGGGCAGTCGAGGAAGGCAAGAAAGACTTTGACTTTTAAGAGGCATTTATTCCAGGGAGGGTGACAAATCGGGGCCAGCAGAGAGTATGTACAGGTTGGCCCGAACACCTGGGCCTCACGGACATGGCCTGGGCTCATGGCCTGCAAGGCCTGCCCATACACTCTAGACTAAAAAAAAAACAGCAAACAAAAGGACTATTTACATATTTACAGTTCTGCCAATGGGGACACCCATGGGGGGCCTCAGGGGTCGACCCGCATGAAACAAAGTCCAAGGCCTCAGCCCACTGGACGCGTCTCTGCAGCTTGAGCAGC
>NW_005843095.1:341311-341617 GCF_000455745.1 Alligator sinensis
GAGGCCGGCCCTCCACTGCCTCCACCAGGTCCTCCCAGTTGCGGGCCGCAAAGGCCGGCAGCCCCAGGAACACTCCCAGGTATTTGAGGCCTTCCCGGCACCAGGTGAGGCCTCCTGGCAGGTCTGGAGGTGGCGTGCTGGCCCACGTCCCGAGCAGGAAGGTGTCGCTCTAGCCCCAGTTGATGCGGGCCGACGTGGTGAGCTCGTAGGCAGTTTGGCAATCCACCAGGGCCCGCACATCCTCCTGGCTGCCCAGGAAGACGGTCACGTCATCCGCGTACGCCGTCAGCTGGATCGGGCGGCCAG
>NW_005843095.1:342978-344818 GCF_000455745.1 Alligator sinensis
GGGGTGCTGGCCGATATAGAGGTGGTCGAGGCGGGCCATGGCGAGCCCGCTGGCACTCATCTTTGCCCAGGCGTACTGTCGCGCGTCAGAGTGGAGGACCCGCAAGGCATTGATGAGATCCGCAGCCTCCAGCACGGTCCGCAGCTTGCAGGCCGAAGGCAGGTGCGATTCCGGCTCTGTCCGGTCTAGCAGCACATTGACGGTTCAGTTGAAGTCCCCGCCCACGAGAAGCAGGTCGTCCTTCTCGCTGGCATCACGTAGGAGGTCGCCCAGGGTCTCTAGGAAGGCGACCCTCTCTCTCCCGTCGGTGGGCGCGTAGACGTTGACAAGGGGCCGGGTTGCCAGGGTGACGTGGACAGTCAGCAGCCAGCCGGGGATGACCTCTCGTGCCACCGCCGAGTCGTACCACAGCTGCGGCAAGGGGAGGGTCGCAACTTCTGCGCTGAGGTTGGTACCGTGACTCAGGAACAAGCAGCCTCTCCAGGCGGCGTGCCAGTCGGCTTGAATGTGAACGTCGCTGTGCGTCTCCTGGAGGAAGGCGATCGCCAGGCGCTTCTGCTGCAGGCCCTCCAGGATGGCTGTCCGCTTCACCGGGTCTCTGCAGCTGTTGGTGTTGAGCGAGGCAATTGTGGTAACCGCCATGAACAGGAGAAGAGAGAGGAAGGGTAGGGAGGGGACCAGCGACCGCGGAGACAGGGGAAAGGCCTAGCATTGCCCTACCCTATTCCGTGGGCCTGCCTCGGCCCCACACCTCCCTCACCCGGGTCACCAGCTTCTCAAGCCGGAAGGCATGTTGACGCATGCCTGGGTCCCGGTGCATAAGCCTCGCTGCGTCGCTAGCAGCACGGACAAACTGCACAGCGTCCGGGCACCATTGCCGGATACTCTCGGCCACGTTCCTCTGGCCCTTGGTCTGGTCCAAGAGGTTAAGGAGACCTCCACAGCTGGGGGCCACCCAGGGGGGTTTCTCCAGAAGGAGTTGGATACTGCTGACCGAGAACCAGCAGGGGTGTACTCTGGGAGGGGACTTCCCGGTGAGACCGGTGAAAGTGCCCTCAATGGCCAGGCTCCCTAGCAGGCCCCCCTCTCTATCTGGGTTGAGGACCATCTCGGGGAGATCGATCCCCATCCGCTTTGGGGGGCAGATGTCGTCCCACTCCCGGGGCCGCTTGCAGCGCTCAGAGGGCTCTCACCAGGTTGGGAGAGCTCAAATAGACAATGGGCACTGAATTGACCCAGGAGGCATACCGGACGCTCCGGTGTCCCAGCAGGTCCACCAGAGCTCCAGCGCAGTCCTCCACCCTGACGTGGAGAGGGGTGTGCACCCGCATTGGGGGCGAGGGGTTGCCAGACGTCTCTGGGACACCCTCAGTCATGGCTGGAGGTGGTAGAGTTTCTGGGGGGGCAGGCAGAGTGGGCTCAGGTTCCCTGGCTGCCTTTTCCCCGGTGCTGTCTGAGACAGGCCCCAAAGGGGCAGGAGCTCCTTTAGACGCTCCTTTTTGCCTCTTGTTCTTCGCCTTTTTGGGAGTAACTGGCACCTCCCCTGTAGGGGGTGGACCAGGCTGCTTGGGTTTTGCCACCTCTGGGTCCACCACCTCGGTTGGGGCAGGGGTGGAGGGCGGTGGAGGGGGGGTCTCGGGTGCTCCACCTGACGGGGCCCCAGCGCTTGAGGCGCTAGCCACCCTGGGTGGAACTGGGATAGAAAGGGACTGGGAGGACTCCCCAGCCCCTCCACCAGGCAGGGCATCAGCCATGACAGGGGCAGGAAAAACCTGGGAGGATGTCCCAGGCCCCCCCCTGGGTGGCATGCCACTGCCAGAGGGATCCAGCCCCTCGGATG
>NW_005843095.1:345727-378576 GCF_000455745.1 Alligator sinensis
GGTGGGGGAGGGGCAGAGGCAAACGAGGCTTCCAGGGCCCAGGGGAAAAACGCTCAGAAAGCGGGGGGAAGGGGTGGAGAGGGGGCCCCCAAGGACAGGGTGGGTAGAGGCAAGGTTTTTGGGGGGATGAGGAGAGGAACAGGGGGGCACAGAGAGTGGGGAACGTGCAAAAGGCACCCGAGCTGCAGGAGCTCAGAAGGGCTTCACCTGTCGGCAGCCATCTTGAAAGAAAGAAAGAAAAAAAGACTTTTTACTTTTAGAAACATTTATTCCGGGGAGGGTGACAAGTGGGGGGCAGTAAGGACCATATACAGGTTGGTCCAAAGGTCTGGGCCTCGAGACCAAGGCCTGGGTTCATGGCCTGCAAGGTCTGCCCGCACACTCTAGACAATAATTAAAAAACAGGGGACAAAGAACTATATACATATATACAGTTCTGCCAGCAGGGATGCCCAGGGGAGCCTCAGGACATCAGGGGTCAGCCCACATGGACAAAGCCCGAGGTCTCAGCTTGCTGGACCCACCTCTACACCCTGAGCAGGTGGCGGCTTCACAGCGCAAGAAGCATGCATCCTGCCTTGACTCAGCACAGCGCCCCCTCAACGGCCCAGCATTCCTCAAAGGTGGGCACCGTCTGCTGGAGGACTGCACGCTCAAACTCAAGTGAGAGGCGGACCCACACCAGTGGGTAGAAAAGCTGCATGGCATCATCCATCCTGGTCCCGGAGAGCCAGTTTCACCGGCTCTTCAGGGTGGCCATCTTGGCCTGGCCCACCAGGAAGTTGGCCAGGCTGACTGCACCCTGCTCAGCTGCCTGGTACAGGAAAGAGCAAATGTATGTGTCCTCTGAAAAGTCCTGGCCCAGTGCCCGAAGCAGCACCCCGAGGGTGGCAAAGAGCGGCCACAGCTGGGGGTAGTCAAGGAAGGCATGAAAAATGTTTTCTTCCACTGCAAAAAAGAAAGAAAGTGCCCTGTGACAGGGCCCAATGCCCAGCTGGAATCATCACAGGCTGCCACAAACTCCCTTTTTAATGGCCAGACTCATGCTCAGCCCCCCAACATAGTACACATACCATAGTGCATGACACAGGGCTCTGGGCCACGCAACCAGTGATAGGAGCTGGCTCTGGTGCACTTGAGTTCCCAAACCAGTTGCAAACCATACCCCTGAGGCCAAGTGAGTGTAGCCTAGGTAAGTCTCCAGATGCATGAGGCCAAGGTTGGGCTTGAGGCCAAGTGTGGCCCAGCAATGGGGCTGGGGGAGTTAAGAGTAATTTGAATGCCATCTACAAGGTGTGGGACGTGGTATAAAGGGAGATTCGGAGCCATGTATTACACCCTTGACATCAGGCATTAAATGGGCAGCTTCCTGCCTTAGAAACAACTTATTAATTAAATCAAAGGTGTGGCAGATGAGTTGGGTGGGTGGACTGCCCTGGACAGGTAGGTGGGCTTATGTTTTTGAAAGGCCCCTGAGATGAACCCCTGTCACACAGTCCTTAGTCTGTACTAGTGTATGGGATTGCTCCATCCTAAGTGGAGGACTTGGCACTTGTCCTTATTGAACTTCCTGAGATTTTTTTTGGTCCAGTCCTTCAATTTGTCAAAGTCTCTCTGCATCTCAGCCCAATCCTCCAGCGTATCTACTACTCTACCAGCTTGGTGTCATCCACAGACCTGCTGAGGGTACACTCCATCCCATCTTCCAGACTGTTTCTGAAAATACTGAACAAAAATGGCCCTAGGGCTATCCCCTGGGGCACTCTACTTGAGACTAGCTGCCAACTAGATACCAAGCTACTGATTTCTACCCTTTTAGCCCAATGATCCAGTTAGTTTTCTATCCACTTTACAGTCCATTCATCCAATCCATACTTCCTTAGCTTGCTTGTGACAATGTTGTGGGAGATGGTATCAATAGCCTTGCTAAAGTCAAGGCATATCACATCCACTACTCTCCCTGCATCCACAGAGCTAGTCATCTTGTCAGAGAAGGTAATCAGGTTGGTCAGGAATGACTTGCCCCTGATCAATCCATGCTGACTCTTCCTAATTGTTGTGAACTCAGACACCGTGAGCATCCCTCCGTTCACTGGGGTGGGTTCCCCCACCCAACTCGCCTGCCACAACTTGATGGAATTTTAACTGAAAAGGAGGGGTTCAGTGGTGTTCAAAACCCAGACCCATGTGGGGGGGGGTACTTACTGCCTTGTCGCGGCTGGTTGTGGGGCTCCGCCTCCCCTACACCCTGTCTACTTGCCAGCTGTCAGAGTTGTCATGCCGCTGTGTCAGCCTGTGGCCCTGGCTTTTCTTCTTCAGCTGAGGGACCCAAGCCTCCCCAGCCCCTGTTCACAGCGCAGGCTTGTGGCTGCAGCCTGCTCTCTGCTCCAGTTCTTCAATTCTATTAGACCCCAACGCAGGGCTTGTACCTGCAGTGTCCTCCCCAGGCTCAGGGTCAACCAAACCCTGACTAGGCATCAAAGATGGTGAGCGACCCCAGGCTCACTCTTGGGGAGCATGGGGTCAACGAGCCTTGCCTTGCTCCCAGACACTGCCCGTGCCTCCTTTCTGTGAAGCAGGGCCCTTTGCAATTACTGCTTGGCCAGGTCATACCCCAGCAAGCTCTTCTCCTTGCCTCCTGCCTCCCTCCTCCTTGCTGGCTTCTGCCAGTGTTTTTAAATGCCCCACAGCAGTGACTGCAGCTGACATCATCAGCTGGCTGCCGCTGAGCTTGATTGAAAGCTGCTTGAAAAGCCGGTGTAGCACCAGCTCATGCAACCTGCCTGACGACCCAGCCTGCATTTCAGGTAAGTTTTTGGGGCTGGGGTCCCCAGATCTGTCTCCCAGAATGTTGGGGTTTTTCCCTGCCACTTCTAGTCCCTGAGAGCAGCTCCCGCCACCACACTAATCATCTTTTCCTCCAAGTGCTTAGAAATGGATTCCTTGACGACCTGTTCCATGATTTTTCCAGGGACTGAAGTGAGAGTGACTGGTCTCTAGTTCCCCTGATCTTCCTTCTTGCCTTTTTTAAAGATGGGCACTATATTTGCCCTTTCCCAATGGTCTGGGACCTCTCTTGATCACCACAAGTTTTCAAGGATTATAGCCATAGGCTCTGTAGTCACATCTGCCAACTGCCTCAGCACCCTTGGGTTCATCACATCTGGCCCCATGGATTTGTACATATGTAGCTTTTCTAAATGTTCCAGTAGCAGGTTGCCAGCTAACCCTGCTCAAATCAGTCCTTGAGCCCTTTAATCTGGGCTCAGAAACACAAGCTCTATTGCCATGGGTTCTTCAGCTTTCCAGGGTGCCTTAGGTGGGTGACCTGTTTCCAGCTGGCTAATTATTCCAGGCTGCCAGCCTGTAGCCTGTTACAGGTTCCTTTTACCACTGTCAGCTGCTCACCTCCTTCCCAAACTGTGCTGCCAGATGCAATAGTCTGGGAGCTGACCTTGCCTGTGAAGACAGATACAAATTATTACTGCCTTGAGTATGGACTAAGGTCAGAGAGAGCAAAACAGAGGACTTACTGTATGCCTCATCAAACACAAATCTATACTCACACCGTTTTACTTGCGTTATTATAAGTTAGTAATGATTCTTTCCATCCAATGTTAAACCCCTGTTCATTTCTTCAGTATCCAGTATCTTTGAACTGAGGTAACCAGTATTACACACTGTGAGAGGATGCCATTGATCATTTTCCTTTCTCCAATGTTAAGGTCTAATTTCCGTTCTCTACTCCAGTCTTGACTGACATGACTTATTGTAAATATAGAAAAAGGGAGGGTGAATATTTTACAGAGGGTGGTAGAATACCTTCAACCAATAGTGCTTTTTATGTAGGGTTCCTAACCCCCTACACCCTGCCCCTTTCCTGTCGAGGCACCAATGGCCAGTCTCATTATGTAATACACAGTTACCAGTTTATTTCTTGGTTTTGGATCCTTTAGTCCAGTTTCTGATGTCCCTTCAGTCCTTAACAAAATCAACTTAAATCAATACTTCAGTCTAACAAAAGGACCACAACATTAATCAATTGATCAATTATCCTTATCTTTATCTTGTCACCCACAAAGGCCCACAATTCACTCTTCCATTCATTACGTTCAGCTCAAATGTCAGCCTACTTATAACAGAGCCTCCATTACCTCACACCTTCACATAAGAAATCAAGGCAACTCAGTAGGGTCCATTAATCTTCTGCTGGGTATATTCTCCCACAGTTTGTCACCCAGTCAATTAATACTCAAAGATCCACTAATTCTTAACATCATAGAAATAAGAAACATGATCCAAAGGAAATCAATTGCTAATCACCAGGGATCCTGATTTTCTTTGATAAAAAAAAATATCCCCAATTTTTGGATTAAAAAAAGTAACCCCAAATCCACATTTTTTCCATGATTAAAATGAAATACCACTATATATTAGTGGTGTTTCATTTTAATCACAGAAAAATGTGGATTTTGGGTTACTTTTTGAAATCCAAATATTGGGGATTTTTTATCAGAGAAAACCAGGATCCTTGCTAATCACAGTCTGTCAGTCTATGAATGCACACCTACAGGAACAGGATCTGGTATGAATCTACTTCTATAAATCAAATAATCAAAAGTCTGTCAATTCATGAATTTTAACAGAGGCAACTACTCAGATGCTGAAGTCTGCCCCTCTGCTCTGGCTTTGGAAGTAGCTGGTCCTGGCCATTCTTTAGTTAAGATAGTTAATAAGAAACAAAGCAAGAAGAAAATACTGTTGTTCCTGTCTCCCCATGCATGCTGAAACAGTTCTTCACACTTCCTCTCTGCCTCCAGTCCTCTCAGTACTGCCTGGCTGCCCTGGATTTGTCTCTGTCTGCATCTTTTGCAGCACAGCCCCACAGCCCCTGCTGCCCCGCAGCCCAGGGACTTCTCCGCCCACCAGCAGCTCACCCTCCCCTCCCCACTGGAGAGGCAGGTAAGTCAGCGGGGTATGTGCACAACAAGGGGGTTTAATCAGCCCTAAACTGAATCGGTGCTTTTTTAAACCCACTGCTTCATTTAGGGCCCCTGTTTCATCTACATATGCCCTCAGTCAACGAGCTTTAATTCAAGTGCTCCCACTGCCATTTTTAAGTGCGGGTGCACTGATACATGAGACACAGGAGGCTGCTAAAGCGTGGTAATTGCCACACCCCAGCAGACATGATTAATTGATTAGTCGAGATTGCTCCAATGCACTGGTATACCAGCACAATTGGAGAAGCCTCTGTGCTCATGTAGAGGTGCCCTAAATGCCTAAGTCACTTAAATCCTTTTAAAATTCTGGGTCCTACAGCTTATCCTTTATTGTTAATCCTTTTCTCACTTTAGTACTGAAGCACAACAACCTGTACAGCTTAATAGTATCTCAACTTAATGTCTTTGAATTTATCCTTCAATGTGTATCAGCAGCATGATTCAGGCAGAGAAGTGGGGTGACCAGGATAGCAGCCCTGGGTGCCACCTTTTGGGGGAGGTGCAAAAACAGCTGCTTCACAGTGGTGGCCCTGGGCAGCTGCCTCTGATGTATACAGTACCCATTTATTGGAGTTATTGTTAGAGCAGACCAGAGTAGTCATTCTGTCAGCTTCCTGTTCACATACAGTCAATAGTACAATTTCCACTAAATATTCATGACTGGTGAGGTTCTGAAAATGCAATAAATTATTCAATTTGCTGTACAGACATATTCATTTAATGAAGAGAAAATGCCTGTTGAGCTAAATTTGAATTACTGGAGTTAAATAAACAGATAAACCAAACATTAACTGATGATGCATCTGTAGAGAAAGCATTCTGGTGTATGGGTTTTGTGGCAAAGGATTATTGCTATCTGTAGTCATAGTATGAAAGAAATAATAATATATTGTGGCTTTTTTTTTCTCTGTAGCACAATATACCCAGCATTAATACAGAATCACCATTTCAACTTAATGGAACATGTTCAGTTCTGTGCTATTCCTTGTAAGAGCAAAAAAACCAAGGAGTTTCCATGTGAAATTATTAACCGGTATTGTACCACATGCCACAGAGCCATTGTTCTTTTTCCTATTTGCAAGAAACAGTCTTAATCAGATTTTATTCAAGGTCAAACATATTTTGCCTGATTTCATAGAATCAAAGAGAAGTAGGGCTGAAAGGGACCTCCAAAGGTCATCTAGTCCACCCCTCTTCCAGGGGCAGAAACATCTCTGACCAAACCATCCTATACAATCCATAATCTAAACTCTACATAAAACTACCATCAACTCTGACATAACAAAGACCTAAAACCCTAACCTGCCATGGGTAAAGCAGGAGAACCATGGCAGCCAACATCCTGCTTTTATGAAATGTTGTCAAGAAATGCTCAAGAGATCCCAGGTAGAGAGCCATACCCCCTGCTACAGAGGAAGGCAAAATAAACCCACAGTCCATACCACTCTGACCAGAGAGTAAGTCATTCCTGACCCCAGACACAGCAATTGGTCTGACTGAGCAGAAGGGCAAGACCCTCTAGCCATGAACCTCCAGATTTGGTTCCAGCAGAAGCATTGGCACAGCCCAATCAAAGTCCCCAGCCTTGGCTGTAGCCAACATCCAGCATCCCTGAGGAAGGCTTAAAAACCCTCAGACACATGTAGCCAAAAAGGCAGTGTTGGGAGGGGGGCAACTAGCAAAGCCCAGAAGCATGGGAAATACACTTAACGGAACACACAGTTATGCCTAAATCTTCCCTGACCAGTGGCTGGTCAACCTCTCCTTGAACACCTCCAGTGATGAAGAGTCCATGATTTTCCTAGGCAGTCTATTCTACTGCCTCACTCTTCTAACAGTGAAGTTTTTTCTGGCTATCCAATCTAAATCCACTTTGCTGCAACTTCAAGCCATTGATCCATGTCCTCCTCTCTGCAGTACGAAAGAAAAGGTGCTTTCCTTCTTCTTTATGGCAACCCTTCAAGTATTTGAAATCTGCTATCAAGTCCCCTCTTAAGTGCATTTTCCCTTGTATTTGAGTATCTGATATCAATGGACAAGAAAGAAGCTAATCTTAGGGTTGGCAAGATGGTCAATTGACCGATCAATTGACTACATATTTCTTGATGGGTCAAAGATTATAGCAATTTTCCAAAAGCTACATTTTTTGTAGTTTTCTTGATAGAAATATGATTTTTTTATTGCTGTTTGACACATTTCTTAATGAAAAATGTGTGCCTTTTGTGTATTATTTGAACTTATTGGCAATTTTTTACAGTATTTGACCAGTCAATTTGCCTAAATTTATTTGACTGATCAAATACCGAACCCTAGCTAATCTTTCAAAAAACTAACACCAGGACACCACCAGAGACAGTTTCTAAATGAAGTAAAATAATAAAGAGTGATGAAAGTAAGTACTCTGTATAAGGGAGAACCAGCATATCAGTATGTCCTCTAAATACCAAACTTTTGCCACCAAAATTACCTAGACCTTATATCAATGTATCCTTTTTTCCCCCTCAGATGAAAGAACCAGTCACTATTTTACATCATACATTGATACCAGGGCAGGTATCCTGCCCCTGTCCTGTGTACCATTTCAGCCTCACATAAGCTATCAAGGACACAGCTTCTTCCCAGAGCAAATTATTTATTTTTATTTAAGATTTATATTGTGGTGGCTTCAGCAGCCACAATTGCTTTAGTCCAATTATCTTTTCAGGGCTCTGGGGAAAGTTTGAAGACTTTGCTGACTCCATATTCATTAGTGTGAATCCACAACGCTGGAGATGGCCTAACAACATCCTCCTCCCCTCAGAGTGCTCTGTATAGAGCGCTTGCCCAACTGAGCTATATGCTAGGCAGACCTTGTGCATCCCCGTGTATATCTTAGGCCCTCTGTACTAGGACAAATGTATGCTTTTACATACTTACTCCCTATTTTAGAAAGATGGATAAGTCATTTTGTCTAAACCTGTTTCCCAGCTTCCTGCAGGATCATCACAGTCATAGGCGGTGGAAGACTTAGCCCCACCAACCATGGGGCAGCAGTGGTAGCGCAGAGGCCTGCAGGGCAGTCTGGGCATGGGCTCTGGTCAGCTGCAGCAAGGGGTGGTAGGGCACACACAGACTCAGACATGCAGACACAGCCTGCACGCAGCTAAGATCTCAGCCTGGGGCATGTGGAGCACTGCCCAGCATGGCAGGAAAGTCTGTGAAGCTGGGGGGGGAGGCAGATAGAGGTTCCCACCATCAGAGAGGGAGTGGGGCAGGGGCAGGGACTGGGGTGAATGGGGCCCCAGGGTGGGTCATGGGATGATCAGAGCCTGGATGGCTCATTCAGGGGCATGGGTGAGCTTCAGCTGCTGCACACACCCCAGGGAAGGCACAGGGGGTGTGCCCCCCAGATTTGTGTGCAGGGTAAAGGTGGGCTGGGCTCTGCACCCTACTTCTGTTGCTTCAAGAGCTGCACAATGCCATATGCCTGCTGCCTCCAGGCAGGCAGGGGATGCAGCGCAGCCCAGCAGCAGCAGGCACATGGTATCATGAGGCTCCCAGGGCTGTAGCAGCAGAGTGCGGAGCCCAGCTTGCAGCGGCAGTCTTCCTCCCCCCTGCGCACAAATTTGGGGGGCATGTGCCCCCCCATGTCTCTCCCCGGGGTGTGCACCATGGCAGGAGCCCCCCTGCGCTCCTGGACAGCGGGACCACATTCACCCCAGCCCCAGCCCCTGCCTCTGCCCCACTCCCTCTGTCACTGCTCCCCCCAAACCCCTTTCCCTCCAGAGACTTACCTGCTGGGCAGTGTGTGTGTGTGTGTGTGTGTGTGTGTGTGTTTATTCAGCACCCCCCCAATAATATTTTCTCCTTCTGCCTATGATCCCGGTCTTAAGTCACTCTTACTTCCTATGAGTCTGCATATAGGCACAGCTTTGACATTTATAGTGAAAAACCTATCTGCAATAAAGTACGTCCAGATTCCTGCTCCAATAAGGGCCT
The DNA here is from genome assembly GCF_000455745.1 of Alligator sinensis. NCBI lineage: Eukaryota > Metazoa > Chordata > Crocodylia > Alligatoridae > Alligator > Alligator sinensis. The sequence continues at coordinate 354,709 of NW_005843095.1, forward strand.
CATTACACCTTACACTATAAGCTACATAAATGATCAGTGTTAGTGCTAGTTTAGAGTTTGGAGCAGCCACACCCTTAGTCTGAAAACTTTTTCTGACTGTCCCTAACTTGCACAGCTGTGACTTGCTACTTGAGGGCTGGCAAGTAGAAGCAACACTAGAAGCTGTACCTGTGAGTTGCCACTAAATTGCTGGTGAGTCAGGCCAGGCATCTATCCCTGCTTTAGGGGCAGGAGGTGTAAAAGAACCTGGGATACTGGAAGACTTCAATTTGGACAGCACATCTGTAGGGAGTGGCCACACATTTATGTAATGGAACAGGAGCTGGGTAGTGCAGATTAGAGATAATCCTGCCCTGAAGGATATTGAGCCACATAACAAGTGTTTAAAACCAATTTAAGTGGTAATGGATGGACAATCCAGGGGTTAAGAACTCCAGCAGCCACCCAAAATTACCTTGTAACAAAGCCTTAAGTCAATGTAGTATATATAACTGTCTCATTTGGCTGTTTTATGAATGCTAGACATTTGACTTGAAAAATCCTGGGGATGTTACCATGAGACTCATTTGAAACCAGCCATATGTGACTTTTGCCCAGTGTATGAATCTAATTCCAGCAACAAAAGGAAAACACTGGAAAGTAAAATCTTCCATGTATTGACCCCAAGTTAGAGAATAGCAAAACAAGCTTCTCTACTCTCCCTTACCAAGATACCTGAAACTTGCTCTTCAGTGACTACTTCTGAGGAAAAAAGTGAAGTTCAGTTTTCATGCCTGTTTGCACTGTGACCTATCAAAAACTTACATATTTAATGGTAAGTGCATAAGTAATCTCATGCTGTTCACAAGTACACACATGCATGCATGATTGGGGTATTAATCTTTAGCAACTTTGCCAAAATTGAAAATAGGGGGCTAATTAATCACAACTGCACTGGTACACTATTGTCCACTAGGAACTGGACCATCAAGTCACAATGAACATTTTTATATGGTTTGCAAATATCTAAATATGTTTGGGAAACTGGCCAGAGACCTCTCACATTTCTTTTAAGAAAAAATACAGTTTGCCTAAGACAAAACTTCTTCACACTTTTTAATATCATTTAAGTTTATGTGGTAAGTCTGTCTAATTTCTTGTGACCATTTGTCATTAGTATTCTCTAACTAATACTCTCTTCTTACAGCAAGTAACAGTTGTTATACCAGTGATGGAAAAAAACCCACTGAGAGCATTTATATTCTAGTTGCCATCAGTATAGCTCTCACACTGAGGACGTTAGCTTAAAGTATAGAATAAATATTAACATTCTTATCCTTTTTAACTAACAAGTGTTTCTTCCTTGCCAAACTAGGCAGAATGGGAAAATATATCAAATCTGTAAGAAGAAAAATAGAGATGGGTAAAAGGTGCTCTGCCCTACAAACATTCAGTATAGGCACAGCTGTGATATTTTTGGCTCCTTCGTCAGCATGGATCCATATGGATGCACCAGTTGCTTCTAAACTAATTGTCATCTCTCACCAGAATTTAGATGGGCTCTATTTTAATCAACATGCACAAGCATATAAAGGGTGCCATCTAGTGTCTCAGAGCGATATTCAAAACAAATCAGGAAAATCCCTTCTCCCACTGCAGAAAAAAGATTTTGCTTCTGCCTTTTCAGTGAGAGAGTCATACTTAAAACAAATAAGCTAGTTATTTCAGAGAAAGGTGAATATGCCAGAAACAGGGTCTGCCCCCTCCCCCTCCCCGCTGTCTTACCCTGCTTTTGTATGCCTGAATTTGGCTTGGTTACAGTGTCCACTGTTGCTTTGCCTAAGGGCATGGGCACACAGGCAAATACTGAGACAAACAGGGGCAGGGCTCTATTGCATGTTGTCTACTTTGCAGTAAACACCCAAGTGCATTTTCTTACCCTACAATAGTGGTTCTCAACCATTTGAGACTCAGGGCACTCCTTTGGCAAGATTTCAGAATTTAGTGGAACCCCATTTCAGAACAGGAATATAAATATAGTATGAATATTATAATATAAACCAGGAGTATTCAATCCCCGGCTCCTGGGCCAAATCCAGCCCCCAGAGCCATGGCATCTGGCCTGCAGGGGTCCCCACAGGTCAGTAAATGTGTCAGCAGATAGCAGTGGCAATGAGTACTGCCACTCCTTCCCGCTGCCAAATTCTCTCTCCTAGTGCAGCTGGGAGAGGCCAACCCATGCCCCCTTCCTCCCTGTACAGCCAGACTGGGGGCAGGCCATGCCCCTTGACCCCATGGGGCCATGCCCCTTAACCCCTCCAGCTCTGAGACCGGGGCATTGAATGGTTTTTAAGAAATGAGAAAAGGAAATAGGTACGGATGGAGTGAAGAGGATGGCACTCATTGCATCTGCACCTGGAACTTGGAGAACCCCAACAGCAGAAGGGTCACCTTGAGGAACACCAGCTGCTCCACCAAACCAGAATCCAAGGAGGTGCAGTGGTGTGTCACTACATCCCCAGCAATACCGAATACCCTTTTGCTCAGAACACCAGTCAGTGGACAGGACAGGTGTTCCTGGGCAACCGTGGCCAGATCCTGCCACTTCTGGCTGCGGCTTGCCCAGTAGGCCAAATGGTCGCCCAGCAGTGGCTCCATGTCCTCAGTGAGATAGGCAGCCACCAAGGCCTGAGCACTACCTGCCTGATGGTAGGGTCTAGTGCCTCTGGACCCCACCATGGAAGCCATGCCCTTGGCCCACATTGGCAGTACATGTGGTGGAGGGGGAGACTGGCTGGTGGATGGTGTGCTGGCATGAGACAGTGGATCCCCCTCTTCCACATCCCCCCACCTCTGCCCTTTTGCCTCCCTGACTCCCTTCACCAGCACCTCCGGCCCCCCTTCCCCCCCCCCGCCATCCATTGATTCAGGCTTTGGCTGCTGCATATGCTGCCCTTCACCCTCGGGTCACTCATGGCAGCCAGCTCACAAGCCGTACTGAACCACAAGGGATCAAGCCGTTTCCTGATGCCCTCCTTCAACTGCCTCACCACTGCCTGCACGTCTGGTGACAGTGACTTGCTCCAGCCAGGAACATTGATTCTCTGGAACTTTTCCGTTTGGTTCTGAAGTTCCCTCTCTACAGGGACCACTTGGCTAAGGAGGGCGTTGCGAGTGCTAAGGCTCTTGGTGGCCTTGAGGAAGGGCTTTAGGACCAGCAAGATCTGGGAGATGGTATCTTACTCAGCTCTGTTAAGGGGGCTGCTGATCCCAATCTCCCCAAGCAAGGCCATCTTATGGATGGCCTTCTGTTGCTCCAGCAGCCTTTTGAGCATCAGGTATGTAGAGTTCCACTGAGTCTCCACATCCTGCATGATTTTGTGCTGCAGGATGCTCAGCTCTACCTGTTTGTCCTGCAGTCTTTATGCTCTGATGGAAGTAGCCTGCTACCTTCCTCCATTTGGAAATGAGCTTGCTGGTGGTGCTGGTGCCATCACTGGGAGCTCTGTCCCCCTCCAAGTTGTCCCTAACAATGAGGTGGAACTTGTGTGCCACACAGAGGATGCCAACTTGACCATATTGGCCCCATTGTCAGTAACCATAAACCCACAGGTGAGCTCGCCCTGCCCAGTAAGCCACCCCTGCACCAAGCAGTTCATGGGCCCCATGATCTCTGTTGCTGTGTGGGACTTATCAATCACCTTGGCTTGAAGGAGAGCCCACCAACAACCTGACTGGTCACACCAGTGCCCTGTGAGGGAGAGGTATGAATGATCTCCACCCCAGCTGCTCCAGATGTCCATGGTGAAGTGTAAGGCCACTTGCAGACCTGCCTTCCACAGTTCCTCCCTTAACTACTCCCTGCATGCCTCATACAGGAAGGGCACTACCGTCCTGCTAAAGGTGGTGTGTGTATGAAGGGCACTTGGTATGATGGGGCCATGAGTGCCATGAGCCACCTAAACCCTGGCTGTTCAACTAAGGAGAATGGCTGGCCATCCACATCAAGCATCTCCCCAGTGATCTGGGTGATCTTGCTCACCCTTGCAATGCGCCCCGCTTTCTGTCTGCCTTTCTCCCACTGTTCCAGGGTGGCCTGCCTCTGCTTTGGGGGAACGGGGCTTTGGAGTGAGAGGGGGACTTCTTTTTGGGCACACTCTCACTGGTGTTAGGCTGAGGAGGAGCAAGGGGGTGGTGCCTGCAGAGATGCATCAGCATCCCCGTGGTGCTCATGTGTTTTGCTCCCTTGCCCTGGCTGGTTTTGGCTCAGCAGTACAGGCAGATAGCGTGTGTGGGATCATCTGCCAGCTCAAAATGATCCCAAACCACAGTGCCCACTTGCTTCTGTTATGCTGGTGCTGCTGCTTGTTGTCATGGGGGGGTGCAGTTATGGCTGGTGCTTTTGGAAGGGATGCAGACTCAGGCACAGACAGTGACACTGCTCCCCTCTCCTTGCTTCCTGTAGAACTGGAAGCCCCATGCCTGTTTGTTGTAGGAAAGAGGCTGCATCTCAGGTTGGGGGGTAGAACTTACAGCTTTCCCTCTACACTATCTTCTGCCCCTCCCTGAAGGCTTGCCAGCTGCCTTTCCAGCATGCTTCATGGTGTGTTTCACGGTGTCTTTGCCTTGATGTGCTGTAAAGTCTGTGTGTTCTTCTGTAATGTAATCTGATTTATGTAATATACATAGATAAGATAATTGTATGTATGTGTATTTATTAAATGTATGTATGTGTTTATTTAATAAATAAAATATATAAATGTATAAATAAATTCCTGAACAAATTATATATTATAATATGCAATATATGCTGTGCTTCCCTGCACAGTGAATGGAATGCATACTGTGAGAGAAAGCACAGATTTATTTTCTGGGGGAAAAGAATCAAAATAGACTAATAAAAACAAAAAGAGGATTTTGGGGGAGGAATAAATTGAAAGGAATGAATTAATATAATAATAAAATAAAAGGGTATAGAAAGCAAAAGGTGTTGATGAATCCCACTTGCTAGGAACAGGCTAGCCAGTAGGAAATGATAGCCTTTTTTTTGGTCTGACGCAGCTGAGCTGCTGGAAGACACAGCTCATTAATTGACCCCAAGGCAGAAAGCAGCTCAGTTCAAACAATGCTGCTTTTTATGGTGTTTTTCCATCCCTTCCCCAGAGTACTGGGATTGAAAGGGACCTCAGGGAAGGATCCCAGTCACTGACCAGCTACACAGTCAATATCAGAGCAGTCCTTCCCCCTCTTCCCCCTCCCTCTCCTTACTTTCTGTTTCCCTGCAAGCAAGCCCAGCTTCAGCTTTGAAATGTGAAACATTTTGAAACTTTCAAAGTGTTTAGACTGCCCTCATTTCATTTCAAAGCTGTTTTGAAGTCTTTCATTTCATTTCAATTTTGCTGTTTCAAGCTCAAAACAAGTCAAAACAGCATCGAAACAAAACAGGTGGCGAAATTTCGCAGCACCCTATAGCTTACCCCTCTTCCACTGAAGTCTGAGTTACTGCATCTTGAATTTCATTTACCATGGGATAAGAATATGCAGCTGCGGGGGCAGCTACTGCAAAGCAGATGATTAGTGGTAAAGTCCTACCCAGTAGCATAACAAAGGAGAACCAAACAAAGCAGCAGCCCTGGGCTCTGACTTCGGTGGGGGACACAAAAATAAAAGCTGCCGCTATTGCTGGCTGGTTGCACTGCTGCTGCCAGCAGCTGGGAGTCATGGCTGACCTGTTATGCCTCTAGCCCTACCCTCCATGGCTTCATATAACTTGCTTGCACTTGGACATTTTTTTTAAATCCTACTAGGTGCCTACCTGCAGCTTTGAAAATCCCCTCCCAAAGGGCCAAGCTCATGTTCTAAGTAAACATTTCAAAAAGAAAACCAGAAAACAAATCAATCAGCTGTTGGCAGTTCTAACTGCATATGCCTACCACTAATTCCCAGTGTTTGCTTTTTTACAAAAAGGTAACAAGATTTTAAGACATAAATAACATGCTTCAAGAAGAACAGTTATATCACCTGCTCTTTCCTAGTATCTGTCATCTGTATGTATCCTTCTTCCTGCTATTTTACAATGCACTTAAGGAGTTCAGGGTACCCATCTTTTCAGATCTTCACCTATATGAGTACACATCCTTTTAGAACTTTAGTGATGCCCACAAGTAAAAAAAGCAGTGACCGAACAAAAGGAAATGAAACCAAAACAAGATTACAGTCAGTGCATTTCTATCTTTCTTCTCTGCTGGCAGTAACTCCCATGTAGCACCTTCTTTGTTGTGAGGGGATATTTTTTTTGTTGGGTGGGGAGGGGGGTTGCCTAAGCTATCTACTGAAACCTAATCAATCAAGCATTATTATGTAAGAACAAATAGTGTAAATTATACAGATTTTTTTCAGAATCATTCGTGTTTTTACTTAGACCAAACATTAGCTACTGGGAAAGGTTTGTGGTTCTTAGAACAGTTTTGCCAAAAGTAAATGATATATATTTTACTATGAACTTTATTCTTCAAATCTTTGAAGAACTGAAGATTACTTGAATGTCTATCTATAAATAGAAGCCACCTATTTTGCATAATTGATTCATTATGTAAGATCACCACCCAGAGTTTCTGATGTTTCACTGTCATCACAGAGGGTGTGTCTACACAAGATGCTTTATTGCACATTAGACTAATTTACTGGGCAGTAAAGCATCACTGTCTACATGTGCACAGCAACTGTTGTGCAGTAGATTAGTCTAATGAGCCAGTTTCTAGTATCTGTAGATGCAGGTACCAGAAATCAGCACATTAAACTAATGCGCCAAAGTGGATATGTAAATGCTGACCAGGAGCCCATGTAGATGCTGACTAGGAGCAAATTGCTCTGTCATCTTAGGCAGCAGGGGGCAACAGAGGGCAGTGAGAGCTGTCCTGGCTCAGTGGGACATTGCCTCCCAGCCACGTGGAGATTGGGACAGGTCCTGGGAAGGTCTGAGGCCCAGATAAGAGTGAGACAGGGGCCCAGTGCCAGTGAGACAACTGAAGCCAGGAACAGCCAGGGGGCCCAGGCCAGAGTGAGAAGGTAGAGAGAAAGAAAGAACCCAACTGGTCCAGATCTCTACATGGCTGGGAGAGCTGTCCCAGCTGCTCCCTGCCCCATGGAGATTGGGTCCCAATCTCCACATGGCTGGGAGGCAGCTTCCAGGCAGCTAGGACATCAAGATGTGGCAGGACAGACAGGAGGGTACCCTAGGGGCAGAGCAGGGCACAGTCACAGAGCTACCAGGGGATGTCACAGCCACCCCTAGGACCCCAATGTGTTACAGTGGCACTGGGCTAACACACCTGGTTTTTCTCCTCTGATAAGCTTTACAACTGATAAATTCCTCATTTTTAGGGAAAATCCTTGTTATGCACTCATGGCCTTTTCACTATTCATCTCACTATTCTAGTCCCCAGTGGCATGTAGGAGGCATATGAAATTCTCCTTCTACTTAATCTCCATGATGCCTCTCTGCTGATGCCCCAGAGTAGATTTTCATCAGCATAGTCATATTTATTGTCCAGGATCATTAACAAAAAAATAAGATCCTTCCCAGACAAATCTTTAAATACTCCATTGGCACATTCCCCTAGCCCACTTACCATATTTACTAGAATCCAAGATGAGATTTTTTTTTCCCCAGTCACCATGGAGGGGGACAGGAAAAGACTCATCTTAGATTCTTAGCAGGAAGAATTGGAAGAATATTGGAATAACAGAGACAAAGTGGGATAGCTCATATGACTGAAGCACTATCATGGATGGGTATACAGTGTTTAGGAAGGACAGGCAGGGGAGAAGAGGATGAGGAGTTGCACTTTATGTAAAAGAGCCATATGATTGCTCAGAGTTCCAGCATGAAACTGGAGATAGCCCTTTTGAAAGTCTTTGGGTTAGGTACAGAAGGGAGAGTAACAAGGGCGATGTCATGGTAGAGGTCTGCTATGGATGAGGCTTTCTTCAAATGGCTAGTGAAAGATTCCTGATCACAGGCCCTGGTTCTCATGAGGGGGGCCTCAATCAACCTGACATCAGCTGAGAGGGTAATACACCAGTGCACAGGCAGTGCACAGGAAGTTTTTGGAGAGTGTTGAGGACAACTTCCTGGTGCAAGCCCTGGAACAGCCAACTAGGGGCCATGCTCTTCTTGATATGTGCTCACAAACAGGGAAGAATTGTTCGGGAATGTAGTAGTGGATGGCAACTTGGGCAGCAGCAACCATGAGATGACTGAGTTCAGAGTCCTAAGGAAAGCAAGGATGGAGAACAGCAAAGTAAGGACCCTGGACTTCAAAAAAACAGACTTCGGCTCACTCAGGGAACTCATGGGAAGGACCCCCTGGGAAGCGAGTCTGAGAGGGAGAGGAGTCCAAGAGAGGTGGCTGTACTTTCAAAAAGCCTTACTGAGAGTGCAGGAACAAACCATCCCAATGCATAGGCAGACTAGCAAGTATGGCAAAAGACGAGCTTGGCTTACCAGGGAATTTGTCAGTAAACTAAATCACAAAAAGGAAGCTAATAAGAAGTGGAAACTTGAGCAAGTAACTAGGGAAGAGTATAAAAGCATTGCTCGGGCATGCAAGAATAAAGTCAGGAAGGCCAAAGTGCAATTGGAGTTGCAGCTAGCAAGAGATGTGAAGGGTAAGAAAAAGGGTTTCTACAAGTACGTCAGTAGGAAGAGGGGGATCAGAGTAAGTATGGGTCCCTTACTGAATGGGGGAAGCAACCTTGTGACAAAAGATGCAGAAAAGGCTGAGGTGCTCAATGCCTTTTTTGCCTCAGTCTTCACAGTCAAGGTCAACTCCCAGACTACTGCACCAGGTAGCACAGTTTGGGAAGGAGGTGAGCAGTCCTCAGTGGTGACAGAACAGGTTGAAACTATTTAGAAAAGCTGGATATGTACAAGTCCATGGGGTCAAATGGGATGCACCTGAGGGTGCTGAGGGAGTTGCCTGATGTGATTGCAGAGCCAGAGGCCATAATCTTTGAAAACTCACTGCAATCAGGAGAGGTCCTGGATGACTGGAAAATGGAGGCTTATATTATATCATATAGTGCCCATATTTAAAAAAGGGAAAAAGGAGGATCCATGGAACTACAGGCCAGTCAGATTCACCTCAGGCCCTCAAAAAATCATGGAGCAGATCCTCCAGGAATCCATTTATAAACACTTGGAGGAGAACAGGTGTGGTGGCCAGAACCAGAGGGGTTACTATCATGAGCAATAAATATATGCTCTTGGAGACATCCAGGCAATTGTCTAGCAGTTAAGATTAGCTAATGCAAAGCTTGCAAGTGGAATTTGTCTGTCACAATTTAACCAAAGTGTTGAATCTAACTGTTTGCACTGATCATGGGACTGACTGGGCCCCAAAAATAAGTAAAACTACAAGATTAGCTGATCTAACAAGTTTTTTGAAGGTCAGCCATAACAAGATCTGACCACCTAATATAATTAGCACATTCCAAGGAATCAGAAACCAAGGGGTTGAGCTTGGGCAGAGTAATGCTAATTTCAAACCTCAAAGTAATGTGGTGTAATTTGCTTACTGGGTGAACCCGAGTTTGGGCGGTAACCATTCATGATAATTTCTAACACCTTTAATCCCATAGGGTAACAGCTATAGATCAAGATTGTGAGTGGCTCTAAAGCCAACAGATTAGCATAAGATAAGGCATAAAGGAACGCGCATGTCAAGTAACCAGTTTGAAGGATGGGACAAAAGGACCATTGCTGTACCAAGCCTGGACCCCGGACTCCGAGTGTGAGTGAGGACCAGATCCTGACCAAGAGATCTTCCCGGTGACCCCTCAGACAGCACTGATCGGGGACACCTGACTTCGCTGGAACAACTTGGTGTGCACCTGACATAGATGGACTGCTGATAAATTGCCAACCCCATGTGGAAACTCTTTGTCATTTTGCCTCTTTGTTGTTATTATTTACTATTAGCTCTTTATTATTGTACTATTTGTTTGTCGCATTAACCTTTCTGTTAACTGTTGTATGCTAAGCTATATATAAATTTGCCTTTACTTCACTCCCAACTCACCTCCTCGATCCTGAACCCAGCAGTCTAATGGCTGATACACTCACAGCGCCTAGCCGGACTGTGACAAACAGGCAATTAGGGACAGTCAGCATGGATTCACCAGAGGCAAGTCATGCCTGACCAAGCTAATTGCCTTCTATGATGAGATAACTCCCTCTGTGGATGCAGGGAGAGTGGTGGATGTGATGTACCTTGTTTTCTTCAAGGCTTTTGATATGGTCTCCCACAATATTTTCACAGGCAAGCTAAGGAAGTATGGTCTGGATGAATGGACTGTAAAGTGGATAGAAAACTAGCTGAAGCATCAGACTCAGAGAGTAGTAAATCAAGGGCTCAATGTCTAGCTGGCAGCCAGTATCAAGTGGAGTGCTCTGGGGGTCGGTCCTGGGGCTGTTTTTTTTCCAATGTCTCTATCAGTGAGCTGGAAGATGGCATAAAGTGCACCCTCAGCAAGTTTGCAGATGATACCAAGCTCGGGGAGTAGTAGATACACTGGAGGGTAGGGCTAAGATTCAGAGTGATCTAGACAAATTGGAGGATTGGTCCGAACAAAGTTGCATGAGGTTCAACAGGACAAGTGCAAAGTCCTGAACTTAGGACAGAACAATCCCATACACCAGTACAGGCTGGGGGATGACTGGCTGGACAGCAGCTCTGCAGAAAAGAACCTCAAGGTTACAATGGACAATAAGCTGAAAATGAGTCAGCAGTGTGTCCTTGTTGCCAAGAACACTAACAGCATACTGGGCTGCATTGGTAGGAGTGCTGATGGTAGGTCAAGGGAACTGATTATTCCCCTCTCTTCAGCACTGGTGAAGCCAGATCTGGAGTACTCTGTTTAACTTTGGGGCCTCCGCTACAATAAGGGTGTGGACAAATTGCAGAGAGTCCAGTGGAAGGTAACAACAATGGTGAGGGGGCTGGGGCACATGACTTATGAGGAGAGGCTGAGAGTGTGGCAGAAAGCCACCTCTGTTTCTCCCCAAAAACAGCTCTGTGACAAGTTGGTTAAGATGGGCCCAGCAGAGGATACACACCTTACCCTATCTCTTTAGGTAACCTGAGCTGGATACATTCCTGGGAGAGGGGGGAAACCTGCTCCCTCTGCTTATATGACTGGTATCACATACCTGGGTGAGGGGAGGGGGCTCCCTGGGGAGCTAGGAACTGCCAGTCTGCCCAGCAACCAGTGATGCATTTCAAATTGGTTGGCTGACATCCAACAGGTACTGTCCTCCACTGGACCAGGTAAATGAGGTCATAATGACTATATAAGTTAAGGACTGCCCAGCAGGAGGGGGCAGCAGCCATGAGGAAGACTCAGAGAGAGAGAAGAGCTGGACCATCTGAAACTTGCTCTCTCTCTCAAAACTCATGATCAGGGAACTGCCTGCCTCCAGAGGGAATCTCCACCTGCCTCTGGAGGATACTTGTGAGTAAGATACCTGAGATCTAACTACATATATAGCTTGCAGTAATTCAGACGCATGATCAAAGGCTACCCAGCCATGCCAGTTTGCTGTATGGGATTTCTCTGATATTGCTTTACCCTGTACCCTATTCCAACCCTACCCCTTGTAACCAATAAAGTTCTCTTTTGTACCTAGCGTGAGAGACTTATTGGGAGTGGGTCTAGATTATGCCTTCGGGACCCCCTGGTTCAGCTGACTAAGGAATACCACTACTTGTGCTTCCAACTGAGGGAAGCATCCCAAGTTCTTGAAGTGAATCAAGTACCCTCGAGGGCTACTAGCCCTATGTTTCCTAGGGTGCACAGAGCCAGAATCAAGCCCATCCCTGGTTGGTGGCAATGTTACCCCCAGGCTAGCGGGTGTGCTCCAGGAAGGGGGTCGGCCAGACATGAGGCGCCCCCAGGGAGGCACTCAGAGCCTGGAAGGTGGTCGGGTGCAGTGAGGTATGTGGATCAATGCAGAAGTGCCCCCTACTGGCCCACCACAAGGCTGAGGGAACTGGGCTTATTTAGTCTAGAAAAGAGAAGACTGAGAGGGGATTTAATAGCAGCCTTCAACTACCTGAAGTAGGGTTAGAAAAAGGATGGAGCTAAATTGTTCTCAGTGCTGGCAGATGACAGAACAAGGATCAATGGTCTCAAGTTGCAGCAAGGGAAGTTTAGGTTAGATATTAGGAAAAAAAATTCTCACTAGGAGGATAATAAAACACTTGAACAGGTTACCCAGATAGGTGGTGCAAATCTGCATCCTTGGAGGTTTTCAAGACCCAGCTAGACAAAGCTTTGGCTGGGATGATCTGGTTGGGGATGGTTCTGCTTTGAGCAAGAGGTTGGACTAGATGAGTTCCTGAGGTCCCTTCCAACTATGATTTTCTATGATTCTATGATTTCTGTACCAGCCCAGGGCAGGAAGAGGCTCAGCTCTGGCTTTGACCCAGGGCTTGGGGGACAGGCACAGGCATAAGGGGAGGGAGGGGTAGGCAAGGGGAAGGGCAAATGGTGTTCAGGGCAAGAGGCAGGTGAGCCAGGCAGCAGCAGGCACGTGGGATAGCAGGGAGCAGGCAGCAGGGGAGGAAGTCATAGGCACAGGGGGCAAGGAAGGGGAGAAGAGGCAAGTGTCAGGGTGGCAGTCACAGGTGGGGGTACCAGGCAAGGGAGTAGGCAGGGGGGCAAGGGTTAGGAATATGGCCCTTTACCCACCACTGCTGCTTTGGGGGGACAATTTTTTACAATCTTCTATTAACTGCATTCTATGCCTAGGATATTATAACAATTTTATATTTTTTCATATAATCTAATTATTGGGGAGTCGTCTTAAATTCAAAATTGTCTTGAATTCAGGTAAATATGGTATTACTCTTTCAGAACAACTTATTGTCATAAAGCCATATTCTGGGACCCACTTACACAGAAATAATGGGCATTGCCACATTTACCAGACTCACTGCAACTCAGACTCTGACTGGTTTCTCTTCTCTAGATCTCAAGCCTCTTTCTATCACCTATCTCTTCTGAGTAAACACAGATTATTTTCCCACTCAGATCAGGCTCTATTTTGCAGACCCCTGTGACCTTCCATGTTTTCACTTACTAGAGCTGAATAATGTTCATACTTTATGATTCTGTTCCTTGTGCAATTCCTGCATGGTGCCAGTGTTGCTCCCAGCCCTCGCACAACATGGGAGCTTTGAAGCACCTCCTGTGCAGTGGGGGGATGATTTTCATAGATTTCATAAACATTAGGGCTGGAAGGGACCTCGGAAGATCATCGAGTCCAGCCCCCCACCCAAAGGACAGGAAGTCAGCTGGGGTCATAGGATCCCAGCAAGATAAGCATCCAATTTTCTCTTGAAGGTGTTCAATGTAGGTGCTTGAACCACCTCCAATGGCAGGCTATTCCAGACCTTGGGAGCTTGGACAGTAAAGAAATTCTTCCTTATGTCCAGCCTGAAACGGTCTTGCAGTAGTTTATAACCGTTCAACCTTGTCATCCCTTGGGGCGTTCTGGTGAACAAACGTTCCCCCAGATACCGGTGGTCACCCCTGATAAACTTATAGGTGGCCATCAGATCACCCCTGACCCTACACTTTTCCAGGCTAAAGAGCCCCCTATAGCTCTCAGCCTGTTGTCGTAAGGTCTGTTTTCCTGACCTCTGATCATGTGTGTGGCTCTTCTCTGGACTCTCTCAAGCTTCTCCACATCCTTTTTGAATTGTGGGCCCAAATCTGGATGCAGTACTCCAGATGCAGCCTCACCAAGGCCGAGTGCAAGGGAGGAATGATGTCCCGGGATTTGCTCGAGAAGCATCTATGGATGCAAGCCAGCATTTTGGTCGCTTTACTAGCTGCAGCATTGCATTGAAGGCTCATGTTCATCTTGTGGTCAGTCATGACCCCCAAGTCTCTTTCTTCCATAGCATTAGCCAGCGTAGCAATGCCAAGCCTATAAGGATGCTGCAGGATTTTACTCCCCAGGTGGAGAACCTTGCATTTTTCAGTGTTAAACAGCATCAGGTTCTCGTCCACCCATTTGCTGAGCCTGTCCAGGTCAGCCTGGATTGTACTCCTGTCTTCAGGTGTGGATGCTTTGCCCCAAAGTTTGGTGTCATCAGCAAACTTGGCCAGTCCACTTCTGACTCCAATGTCTACATCTTTAATGAAGATGTTGAACAATATGGGTCCAAGGACAGAGCCTTGGGGGACCCCACTGGTCACAGGGCACCATGACAATTGACTTCTGTCAATTACCACCACCTGGGTCCGACCACAGAGCCAATTTCCCAGCCAGCGGATCGTGGTGGACCCAAGGCCACAATTGGCCAGTTTTGCCAAGAGGTGATCATGGAATACCAGATTGAAGGCTTTTTTGAAGTCAAGATATATGACATCAATCTCTTCTCCCTTGTCCAGGTGATAGGTCACCTGATCATAAAAGGAAATGATATTGGTCAAGCAAGACCTACCCTCAACAAACCCATGCTGGCTATCCCTCAGGATGTTGGCGTCAGCCAGTCCATTAAGGATGGCCTCTTTAATAAATTTTTCTAAGACGTTCCCTGGGATAGATATCAGGCTGATGGGCCTATAGTTGGGCCTATGATACTGGCTCCCATGCAGTGATGGGGTCCCTCCTGGCCCCAACCCACACCAGAGCCTTGAATTGGCTCCTGTATTATAGGAGTGGGTGAGATGTGGGATGTGGGGGCTCCAGTTTGGCTGCATGTTTGGCTCCAGTGTGATCCTAGGATTGAGACCAAAAATCAGCAAAAAAAATTTCTCTCAGCCCTGGGATTGCACCAAAGCTGGTTCCAGATGCTGGTGGGCACTACAATCCAGATTTAAATCACTAGCGTGCGACTGCTTAGAAAACTTTCTGAGTCTTATTAGTACTTCATATCATCTAAATATAACACTTGCTAAGTTTAATTTATAACAATACCCTTACACACTTAGATGCTTAAGAACAACTTAGACACCTAATAAACAGAATCGAATCTGGCCCTATGTGTCTTATGATAGTAATACTGTTCTGCATTAGATATATACACTGAAGAGAACAATCTCAGTATTATCTCTGTGTAAAACACTGATTGTTTAAAATGCTTGTCATAATTGATGCCATGAGTGGAAATTTGAAACAGACAAGATAATTTGATTTGATTAGGAGACTAAGGAGGATTTTTTTCCTCAGTGGTGTTGATAGACTCTCCAATTTGTTTTCAGACCAGGGAGAGATATCTCCAAAGTATTCATGGAACATATTTCACACCTCCTTCTTGCCATTTAATATTCTTTTATGTACTGCAAGGAATGCAAAATAGAAGTGTACTTTATTATACACTGTTATTTTAAAATAACATGATTCTAAGCAAACATATTAAAGCTGTTAAGGACACATACATACTAAGCAAGTTCACATTTTAGGATATATTGTGCTGCCTCCTCATTTAGGGGCAAATTCTTCCCCCATATTTGTTGATACGGAAGGTTTCAGATGGAAGGAAACTGATACAGTCCCACTGCACAGGATGATATATGGAAGATCTAGGGTTTCCAGTGCCAAACATCTGAAGTTATGCATCATCAAGCGATCCCAGGCTTCCTGGTAGATATGGATACCAGTACTCAATGGAGATTGGTTCTAAGACAAAAGCAAGAGTGGATGCAGTGGATTTTTCTGAAGACGCACTGAGTACATTCTCTATTGAAAGGAAGTGTTATTTCCCGTGGCATTCACTTGAGCGGTTTGCTTTTTTGGGCCAGTCAGAAGCAGCTGCCTCCTTTTGAGTCGGCAGCTTGCCCTCTAGTGAGATTCCCAAAAGGTCCCCAGGGGTTCTCTCCTGCCATGTCTTGTTGTTAAGGATTATTGCTGGGAGGAAGTTCTCTAATCCTGCCTCTCCTTGTTTCCTCTTCAGTCTCTTGCTTAGGTCTTTGTTTCAGTGCTCCGCCTCCCCTATACCTCGCCTTGTGCCAACCAACAATGATGTTAGTCCTTGGCCAAGGCTAAAGCAAAGTCAATCAGCTACAGCTGGGCCTTATCACTTATCTAATCTCAGTCCCAGTCCGGATGATGTACCATCCTTATTCAGGCCTCACATCAGCTTGACTCATTATTGTTTTGACCCCGGGGTGTCTTCCCTCAGGACACTCTCTCCCCAGAGTCTACTCAGTATCCTTTCTCTTTTCTCTCTCCACAGGCTCACTGCTGTCCCAATCTCTTTCGGCTTCATCTGGATCCATGGCTTTGAGAGAAGTACATATCCTGGCTCCTCCAAGCCAGCCTTAGCAAGGCATCCCAACTCTCAGGGTTGCCACCACTCACCCCTGCCGGGGCAGTCATTCACTTCCCACTGCTCTGGGCTCTCAGAAGGCCTTATTTCTGATCCTCCTCAAATGTGGGCTGGTGGGGATTTTATCCCTCTCTCCAAGGGCTGGCCAATGAACTGACATCAGCCTGCATCTACAAAGCATGCCCACACTGGTGCGGGGGAGTGCGTCTCATCTCCAGCAGCATTTTGCTGCTGCAGCTTTTCTCTCCACTCCTGCACCGGTGCAGCTTGTCTTCTGGTCGTGGCATCTCTGCCACCACACCTTTGATCTTCAGCAGCATTCTACAGCTGCCACTTTTCCCTCCATTCCAGCATCAGAGGTAAGTTTTGCCTTGTGGCGGTGTCCCCACCACAGGAAGTTACAAATACTGAAATTCCTCTGGCAACTGTGAGACTCTGTAGCTAATGCCAAGGTAGATTTCCTTCTCTCACACTTTCAACGGTATAAGCACCAAGTTTTAGTTGCTCAGGGTTAGGAAAACCTCTGAAAACAAGATTTGGCCCCAAGTGTCACATTGCATGGAATTAATTACTGTTGAAGCTGTTGCTGTATACGTACCTCATATTAGGTACTCCAGAGTGGAGTTAGACATAACCTTCTAAGTGTTCCACAAACCAGCTGCACTTTGGGTCTCCCAGTTCTGTTGAGGTGGGGCACTCCAAGACAGTAGATGTGTATTGGAAAGAAGTGAGAACACTGCATTCTGAGATTCCTGGAGGACTGACTAGCCCCTAGTCACACTTCATAGACCATGCACATGGAACAGAAATGGTACAGAATGGTACACACTCCTTCCAAGGCCATTTTTAGAGCCTTCTATGCAGCGAATGCATATGTGCACTCTGTAGGCTAAGCTGGAGAACTGATCAGTGTATATATACTGGTCACATAATGGTTCTACTGAAACACTATCCAAAGTAGGTCTCACTGAACCTGGGCTGATACATGAACTGCTTACACAAGCTTAAGGTGAAATGTGTATACACTATTCAGTTGTGTCAATTCATCACAAGGTTGACTAATAAGCCTGGTACTAGATGGTCTAAAACATAAGATAATGATGTGGTATAGAAGGGGGAGGAGGATTTATACAGGAAGGAGATTGATCTTGTAATATGTTTTGTTAAGGTGGTGGCATCAATCCCTCAAGTTGAGGATGATCTCAACTATGGCTCATTGAGGTCCTGAGGTGAATTAAGAGTCCAATCCTTGAATCACATATCCATCTCCAGAAGTTATAGGTCTTTCTGCCAGGGGAACTACACTGCAGGCTGGGGTTCCTCTACACTTCCTTCCTCTGCTTGCTCTCTCTTCTGTGCTTCAAGGGCAAGACACTTCATCTCAAAACAGGCTGCTGCTTGGTTGAGGTTGCAGTACCATTGGAGTTGGTTAGCAACCAGCTCCTCCCAACTCTTGATGTTGGCATCTGTTTTCTTGAGGTATGCTTTCAAAGTGTCCTTGTAGTGTCACCTATAACCACCACAAGATTTCAGGACATTACTAAGCTGGGAGTAGAGCATTTGTCTTAGGAGTCAAGTTGGGCATCCACATAGTGGTCAGTCCAGCAAAGTTGGTACTTGAAGATCATTGACTTAATTCTGGTAACAGTGTCTTCAGAAAGAATGTTGGTGTTTGTGTGGCAATATTTTCATTTCATCTGGAGGATTTTCCAGGCCCTTGAGATGATAACAGTAGGTCATCCACATTTTACATCCATTGAGGATAGTGGGGATGATGACAAAATAGTAGACCTGGATTTTGGTGTCTTTCCAGAGATTGTGATGGATAAAGACATACTGAGGCAATTTCCCAAAGGAGGCACTTGCACTAGGGATCCTGTGCTGGATCTCCTCATCAATGTACATTCTCTGAGAGAGGCAGCTACTGAGGTAGGGGTAGTGCTTGACTACCTCCAGGATCTTTCCTCAGTGGTAAGAGGAGAGGGTCATATTCATGGACCAGATAGGCTGATAGAGCATTTTTGTTTTCTTGATGTTGAGAAAGAGGCCCAAAGTTATGTAGGCTACTTCAAAAAAATCCAGCAAGGTCTGGAGGTTTTCTTCAGTGTGCACAAGGATGGCAAAGTTGTTGACATATTGAAGGTCAAGGATACTTCTGACTACTTTGGTCTTCAAGCAGAAATGTACCAGGTTGAAGAGCCTTCAATTCTGGAAGGTAGGCAGTCATTAACGTGAACCAGAATAACTATCAAATAAATGGAGAACAGAGTTGGGGCAATGACATATCTTTGCTTTACCCCAGTTCACATGACAAATGGATCTGTCTCCGATCCACTACATAGAATGGTTGCAGTCATCTGGTCATGGAGAAGTCTTAGGACCTTGATATACTTTTCAGGAGTCCAACCCTAGCCAGTACTTTCCACAAACTTTGCAAATGAGGGCACAAGGCTGTCAAGTAAGGTCAGTGAGGGCCGTATACAGGTCCTGATGCTGTTCCCAACACTTCTCTTGTATATGGAGGACAACAAAGATCAGGTCAACTTCCTCACAGGATGGTCTGAAACCAAACTGAGATTCTGGCAGGATTTCCTCAGCAAGGCTAAGTATAGACAGTCAAAAAGCCCAAGGCTGAATTGATTCAGTCTTTGCAGGTTAGTCTAAACTGCACAGATTACATTGACACAGAAGTGAACAGACATTTACCTTTGATTCAGGAAATGCAGCTACATGCCTGCAGTGGTTCAGGCCAAAAGCTCAGGGGCACTAGAGCATGGCTGTCCAGCTGTGTGTTCACTGCCTTTTCTTGCTGCCCCCAAGGCTCTGGGATTTGCAGTCCAGAATTACAGCAGCAGGACTCTGCAGGGTTGCTCATTACTTCCTCTTCCTACTTCCAGGTGCCTCTGGGATTTGTAGCTCACAATTGCAGCCAGTAGTAATTTTGAGTGGAGTAATAAGTGTTTAACCCCTCTCCCTTGCCCGAGACCCCAGCTGGGGTTTGCCAGGTGAGGGGTAGTCCCCCCCTGTAGACTGGACTGCATCCCTAGCCAGACTTGCCTCCTCCTCTTGTCAGCCATCCCTCACTGCTCCAGCTAGGGAGCAGAGGGGTGGGGCTAGCCCTGCTCTCTGGAGCAGACAGCATGGCCCAGCCCTTGGTTGGTTCCAGGGGGGGATGAAATCTAGCTGCTGGCTTCAAGCCTGCAGCCAGTTTCCCCTAGTAACAGACCCAACGGTATAAGCACCAAGTTTTAGTTGCTCAGGGTTAGGAAAACCTCTGAAAACAAGATTTGGCCCCAAGTGTCACATTGCATGGAATTAATTACTGTTGAAGCTGTTGCTGTATACGTACCTCATATTAGGTACTCCAGAGTGGAGTTAGACATAACCTTCTAAGTGTTCCACAAACCAGCTGCACTTTGGGTCTCCCAGTTCTGTTGAGGTGGGGCACTCCAAGACAGTAGATGTGTATTGGAAAGAAGTGAGAACACTGCATTCTGAGATTCCTGGAGGACTGACTAGCCCCTAGTCACACTTCATAGACCATGCACATGGAACAGAAATGGTACAGAATGGTACACACTCCTTCCAAGGCCATTTTTAGAGCCTTCTATGCAGCGAATGCATATGTGCACTCTGTAGGCTAAGCTGGAGAACTGATCAGTGTATATATACTGGTCACATAATGGTTCTACTGAAACACTATCCAAAGTAGGTCTCACTGAACCTGGGCTGATACATGAACTGCTTACACAAGCTTAAGGTGAAATGTGTATACACTATTCAGTTGTGTCAATTCATCACAAGGTTGACTAATAAGCCTGGTACTAGATGGTCTAAAACATAAGATAATGATGTGGTATAGAAGGGGGAGGAGGATTTATACAGGAAGGAGATTGATCTTGTAATATGTTTTGTTAAGGTGGTGGCATCAATCCCTCAAGTTGAGGATGATCTCAACTATGGCTCATTGAGGTCCTGAGGTGAATTAAGAGTCCAATCCTTGAATCACATATCCATCTCCAGAAGTTATAGGTCTTTCTGCCAGGGGAACTACACTGCAGGCTGGGGTTCCTCTACACTTCCTTCCTCTGCTTGCTCTCTCTTCTGTGCTTCAAGGGCAAGACACTTCATCTCAAAACAGGCTGCTGCTTGGTTGAGGTTGCAGTACCATTGGAGTTGGTTAGCAACCAGCTCCTCCCAACTCTTGATGTTGGCATCTGTTTTCTTGAGGTATGCTTTCAAAGTGTCCTTGTAGTGTCACCTATAACCACCACAAGATTTCAGGACATTACTAAGCTGGGAGTAGAGCATTTGTCTTAGGAGTCAAGTTGGGCATCCACATAGTGGTCAGTCCAGCAAAGTTGGTACTTGAAGATCATTGACTTAATTCTGGTAACAGTGTCTTCAGAAAGAATGTTGGTGTTTGTGTGGCAATATTTTCATTTCATCTGGAGGATTTTCCAGGCCCTTGAGATGATAACAGTAGGTCATCCACATTTTACATCCATTGAGGATAGTGGGGATGATGACAAAATAGTAGACCTGGATTTTGGTGTCTTTCCAGAGATTGTGATGGATAAAGACATACTGAGGCAATTTCCCAAAGGAGGCACTTGCACTAGGGATCCTGTGCTGGATCTCCTCATCAATGTACATTCTCTGAGAGAGGCAGCTACTGAGGTAGGGGTAGTGCTTGACTACCTCCAGGATCTTTCCTCAGTGGTAAGAGGAGAGGGTCATATTCATGGACCAGATAGGCTGATAGAGCATTTTTGTTTTCTTGATGTTGAGAAAGAGGCCCAAAGTTATGTAGGCTACTTCAAAAAAATCCAGCAAGGTCTGGAGGTTTTCTTCAGTGTGCACAAGGATGGCAAAGTTGTTGACATATTGAAGGTCAAGGATACTTCTGACTACTTTGGTCTTCAAGCAGAAATGTACCAGGTTGAAGAGCCTTCAATTCTGGAAGGTAGGCAGTCATTAACGTGAACCAGAATAACTATCAAATAAATGGAGAACAGAGTTGGGGCAATGACATATCTTTGCTTTACCCCAGTTCACATGACAAATGGATCTGTCTCCGATCCACTACATAGAATGGTTGCAGTCATCTGGTCATGGAGAAGTCTTAGGACCTTGATATACTTTTCAGGAGTCCAACCCTAGCCAGTACTTTCCACAAACTTTGCAAATGAGGGCACAAGGCTGTCAAGTAAGGTCAGTGAGGGCCGTATACAGGTCCTGATGCTGTTCCCAACACTTCTCTTGTATATGGAGGACAACAAAGATCAGGTCAACTTCCTCACAGGATGGTCTGAAACCAAACTGAGATTCTGGCAGGATTTCCTCAGCAAGGCTAAGTATAGACAGTCAAAAAGCCCAAGGCTGAATTGATTCAGTCTTTGCAGGTTAGTCTAAACTGCACAGATTACATTGACACAGAAGTGAACAGACATTTACCTTTGATTCAGGAAATGCAGCTACATGCCTGCAGTGGTTCAGGCCAAAAGCTCAGGGGCACTAGAGCATGGCTGTCCAGCTGTGTGTTCACTGCCTTTTCTTGCTGCCCCCAAGGCTCTGGGATTTGCAGTCCAGAATTACAGCAGCAGGACTCTGCAGGGTTGCTCATTACTTCCTCTTCCTACTTCCAGGTGCCTCTGGGATTTGTAGCTCACAATTGCAGCCAGTAGTAATTTTGAGTGGAGTAATAAGTGTTTAACCCCTCTCCCTTGCCCGAGACCCCAGCTGGGGTTTGCCAGGTGAGGGGTAGTCCCCCCCTGTAGACTGGACTGCATCCCTAGCCAGACTTGCCTCCTCCTCTTGTCAGCCATCCCTCACTGCTCCAGCTAGGGAGCAGAGGGGTGGGGCTAGCCCTGCTCTCTGGAGCAGACAGCATGGCCCAGCCCTTGGTTGGTTCCAGGGGGGGATGAAATCTAGCTGCTGGCTTCAAGCCTGCAGCCAGTTTCCCCTAGTAACAGCCCCTCCTCCCTGCGAAGCTTCAAAGTTTTCTGAATGAGAGGGGAGAAAGGGAATGTAGGGAGTTTGGCTGGGGGATTTTCAGCCCCTGCTGGAGAGTGGGGTGGGTGAATTGGACCCCCCCACACACACACCTCAAGGGGGCTCCAATATGCCCACCTCACCCTCCACCAGAGGCTGAAAAAACCCCAAACCAAACTCCCTCCACTCCCTTTCCCCCCTCCCATTCTGAAAGCAGCTCAAGGCTGGCAGACACAAGTTATAGAAAACATTATGATTTGAAACATCTTCATCTGACCCCTCATGCAATGAGGGTTCTGATTTTTTACCCTATTGGCCATTTTTGAAGCTGTCTGCAGCTGTCTACTTTTGTTTGGTCACAGCTATAGACCATTTTCTGTGGCCAGATTGGGCAAAAATTGTCACTTCTGTCTGTAACCACAGTGCACCACACAGACTAATCTTCTTTCTTGAAGATAGTCACAATGTTGGCATTTTTCAGGCCCCCAGGGATTTCTTCATTGTTCCAAATTCAAATAAATTCATGGAGTCTCAGTACCAGTTCTTCACTGCCTGCCTTGTAGATTTCAGCAGGTATGCCAACCAGTCCAGTAGCCTTGTTCTCAGTTTCCTTGATGGCATGCTAGACTTCTTCTAGAGTAGGAGGGTCAGTGAGGGATCTCATTTCAGGATACTGGGGGATAGACTTAATAGTGGTATCTGTCATGGTTGACTCATGGTTCAGGAGTGGCTCAAACCCTTCTTTCCATCCAACTTGGATAGATTCATCATCTTTGACAAGCATCAAGCCATCCTGCAAGCACAGGAAAGTAGGACCATGGGAAGTTGTACCATTGATGGCTTCTGTTACCAAGAAAAAGCTATGCATGTCATGTTTGTTAACAGATTTGGATCTCCCTGGCTTTATCTTGCCACTACTGATTTTTTGATTTCCTGAATCCTCCTTTGAGCTAGCCTTTAAGGAGTGGATACTTCACCTTCTTCTGCTGAGGTGAAGCATCGTTTTGCCAAGCAGAATGAGACTTTCTCTTCTGGTCAAGGAGGTCTTGGATCTCAGCATTGCTATCATCAAATCAGTCTGAGTGTCAACAGGTGGTATAGCCAATAGATTCAGCACAGGCCAGAAGGATAGCAGTTTTAAACCTCTTCCAGAGTTCCTCAATGTTGCCTTCATTTGTGGACAGGGCAGAGAGATTTTCATAGAGACACTGTTGGAGAGCCTTACAGACCTTCAGGTCTTGAAGAGATTTAGTGTTGAGAGTCCTTCATGTTGATTTTGGCTGTTTTTGGTGTTTCACAGCAAGCTGGATGTTCACAATGGATCTGACAATGTGGTGATCTGTGCAGTAGTCATCAGTTCCTTGCATGACTTGCCTGCTACAGACATTCATTTGATCACAGGCTCTAACTAACATAGTGGGGAGGTGCCAGTGCTTAGAGTGAGGCTGTCTCCAGGTGGTGTTGTATTTGTCTATCTGAAGATGGTGTTCATGATGACACAACCGTGCTCTGTGAATTTGTTCAGGAGAAAGATGCCATTGGAGTTGGCTTT
>NW_005843096.1:0-7965 GCF_000455745.1 Alligator sinensis
GCCCGCCTTCGAGGCACTCTGGGCCCTTGTGGGAGCGCAGTGCCACGTGGAGGATGGCCGTCTCAAATACGCGCTCTGATGTCATGACCGGTCTGGGCGACCAGGCAGGCACGGTGGCGGGCTGTGGCTTTCAGCCACTGTAGCTTCCAGCTTGTGCCGTGCCCTGGGCCCTCACCAGGCTGCTTTTGTTTATTTTCTCGGGGTGAGAAGTTGAAGGTTTTTGTACGTGTACTATGGGACAGGGAAGGGTGGAATTGTTCATTTCTCGAGGGTTATATATAGCATGTTAGACATGATGTGTATTACTGCGAAGGTGTTTGTCACGGGGTGATGTTCTGAATGTCCTGGAATGGTTTCTCTTTGGTGTGGTTTGATGGTTTTTTGCTTTCTGTAACTGATCTTGTGAAATAAAGTTGTTAAAAAGTCAAAGTCCTTCCTTCCTTGCTTCCTTAGCAGCAAAGAACTTGGGAAATGAAAGTCTAGATTTGTAAAGAGGATTAAGGTATTCTGCACTGCCTTTTTTCTATTAAAGTGGTTGCCTTTGTATAGTTATTAAATATCTATCAGGATCAAAACTAAACCCCAAGTATTACTCCAAACCACCAGGCTATACTCTTTTCTCTTGAGCAAAGTAGCTTCAATAGGAGTGTCATCTCATTATGTCCCATATCTTATTAGTAATGGCGCTCTTTTAGAAAGTGGTAGAGCCAAATTCAAGACCTTTCTTTGCAGCAAGCAAAGAGGGGATTTGAGTTCATTTTTCCTGCAAGTACCCAAAGCACCAGGTTATAGGAAGACACCATTTATTTATTTGTTTAGTGGCACATAACTCCCCAACTGAATTTAGGCTGAAACATCAAAACATTTCATTTTGCAAGCGCCAAAATGAGGCAATTTGCAATTGCTAGGTTTTGTTTGCTTGTTTCTTTCCCATTTTCTTTTGTCTGAAATATTTGCAAATAGTTTGTGTCACCCCAAAACTGCAATTTTCAGTGAACAAATGTTTCTCCAGAACAAAAAGTATCACCGAGTTCTATAATCAAGAACTCTGTAATAATAGTTTCCAACTTATTTCACTATATTGTTTGTTCTTTTATACTTCTGTCACAATTTGTGTTATGTACCTCCTCTAAACAAAACCAACTCCTGAAAGTTAAGATTTTGACCTCGAGATACCTCAATCCTTGAAGAAGAGGCGGAGAAAGGCAGCAGGGAATTAATATTTAGCTGGCACTTAATTTGAATCACTGAGAATGCCACCAGACCTTCACATTCTAAGTTACAAGTGTTCACCTGACTCAGGGTAAGTAAATTTTTTAAACTAGAAAACTGAATCACCTTTCTTATGGCCTTATTATCCCATCATAGGATAGGAATAAGTCTTATTGAAAAAAAGGAGATTTTATAAGAAGCACATACCAATACAAAATATAAATTTGGAAGAGACCTCCTGGGTCATCAGTCCAGGCCCCTGCTACGTTGCCCAACTGGGTACACAATCCCCTCTATAAATTGATTAGACCAAATCTGAAAATTAGAGTTTTACTTCTACACCTCTTATTAGAAGGCTTTGCCAGGATTTGACTCTTTTAATAGTTAGAAACCTCCTTCATATTTCCAACCTCATACATAGTGTAGTGTAGCATAGATTATAGATTATTTCCATCAGTTTCTGTGTCAGCATTGTCTGGTAATTTAAATAATTCTTTCCTCTGCCGGCTGCCTACCTCCCTGATGTATTTAAAAATGACAGTCAATCATATCTCTTCTCAGCTTTCGTTTTCCTAAGATACATAAGCCAATTCTCCTCTCATGTTCAAATTCAATCAACCACATCAGTAATTCAGCTAAAATTCTTATACTAAAACCAAAGGTCAAGAGCTAAAATACAGTTACTTTCAGTAAAAGTTCTAAAATACTATAACAAATATTAACTATAGATTAGATGACACTATTACATCACTTATTAATGTCCATCCCCACACAGAAGTTACAGTTGCATACATTTGACCAGAATACAATTGAGTTCGAAAGGGAGAAACTCCAACTGTCTCCAGGTGGTTCGCTCCAGCAGATCCAACTCAGAAGAGCAAAAACCTTGTTTCTTTTCCTTTGTTTTAACTCCCTAAAATTTTCATTACTTTTTCTTTTTCTGAAATGTCTGTTTCCCAGAAACTGACATCTAGCCCAGAGCTTCCATATATGCCTCTTAGGACTTTGTTACACGTTACACTTCAAGTTTCTCAAATGTTGCTCAGTATAAGGGTTAGCTTTAGAGTACTTACATGTCCAGGTGAGCACAGGCCTTCAAGACTGAAGGGTGAGAATCCCCCTGTTCCCTGCACACCAGGCTCCCCCATGCCCCTAAGGTTCCTCCCTGCCCCCCCCCATCCCTGGGGCTCCCCTCCCAAGTTCCCCCCAAGCTCCCTCCAATCCCAAGGCTCCCCCCTGCCCCTTGTGGTTCCCCCCAATCTCTCTACCTGCAGGGATCCTCCTCCACCTCTGAGGCTCCACCTCCTTCTCCCTGCTGTCCCAGAGGCTCCCACCTGCCCCCCTACTTCTCAGAGGTCACCTCCCCCATCTCCTCTGGCTTACTCGAGGCTGCTGGTGCTGTCCCAGCCAGGGAAGCAGCAGGAAAGGGGAACCCACCTGCCCAGTCACCAGTGCTGACAATGACACCAAACTGCAGCTGCTCTTTGGGATGAGCCCAGCCCAGAGAGTGGTGGTGGCAGTCACAGTGGTGGCAGTAGTGGTGGTGGCAGTGGTGACCAAAAAGGCAGTTTCCCTTCCTTGCCTGTTTCCTTGAGACAGCATCTGCAGCCACAGGTGAGCTGGGAGCTGTAGGGGGGTACCAGGAGTGGGGGTTGAGGTATTGGGGTTGCAGGGGACAGTAGGCCTGATCCAGGAGTGGGCAGAGGGGGGCAGCAGGCCAATCCAGGCTGGTGGGAGACAGGGGCAGGGGGGCAGTGGGCTGGTACAGGCTGGGGGGGGACCTGATCCAGGGGGGAAGGAGGGCAGCGGGCTCAAGCTCAGATGGCAGGGGAAACTGGGCATGGGGAGCAAGGGGAACAGTGAGGTATAGCCTAGAGTGGACACACATTAGTGTAATATGGGCTGAGTAACACAGATTACAGGTAAACCTAGCTTGGAGAGGCATAACTTTAAAATGCCTAAAGGGATCCTAAAACTAGTTTCACATGTCAATGTGTGGACAATCAAAGGGTTAAGTGATCCCTGAGCTGCCTAAAATTGATGTGTAACAAAGCATATTTTTCCCCAGACACTTCCCTTTTTTCTCCCTTAGTCCATTTTGGTGGTTTTCAAAGACATGCTTTTTGATAAATCATTCTTCTTGCTATTGTCTACCACTTTCCTCCTACATTAACATACCTACACTAGCATCCTCCTGCTTGGTCTTATTCTTATCACCTTTTACCTTGCCAATATTAGTACTTTTACCATTTGTCTTTGCCAATATTACTACTTTCACCATCTGTCTTTCCCTCTTAAACCATCGATTCCTGGCAACTTGAGCAATGGTTATGTATAAGAATATATTTATATGTACTATCAACTAGTATATAAAAATATTTTACATATTACAGTGTGATTCCTAATTCTCATAAAATAAATTTGTCTTTTCCCCAATCACTCTGGTAGACTTGTGCTCTATGTGTTTCTATTTGAAGACAGCATTCTTGAACATATATGACCAGAATCAGACATAATATCTCAAATAAGACGTCTCTAGTGCCTTGTATAATAGCATAGAATAAATACTAGTCTATCTGGAAGTATCTCACCTGACTCACCCTAGGATCACAAGTCAATATTTTGCCATCACATTGATGGCTCACAGTCATCTGTGATGAATCCATGCATACACATCTTTCTCTGCCTGTTGTTTCCAATTGATGAGCTTCCAGTTTACAACACCAAATCTTTTTTATTATTCGTATAGTTAATACTAAAGTCAATGAAAACTAAGCTTGGTGTCCGGTAGGATCTGGACAAAAGAAGGGGAAAAAGAGAGAAATCACAACACTATTTAAAAGACAACGCATGAGCACAAGAGAGTCACAGAAATTAGAAATAGGAAAGATTTAGGTCAGCTACTTTACCCTTAGCCAGTACAGGATTGTCCCCTTTAGTATATGTTCTAGTGATTTTCCAGTTAAACTCTAAACACAAGTCATAAAATGTTACTGCAGGGCATAAAAATGGTCGACCCTAATATCCCAGTTCTCTTTTTATCCCACAGAACTGTTATGTAACCAAAAATATGTCCAACAGCTAAAATGAACATGAGAAGTCTAAATAACGGATAAACTACTTTGATACTGACTGGTTCTAAAGATAAAAAAACCCCTCTCTTTATAAAGGCAGATGGAAAACTCCACTGAGGACCATAGTGGATGGCCACCTGCTGTTCTCTGAATGCTGGGTGATAAACACCATGCAGCTGTAAAGCTTGTAGGTCAGGCTGTATCAAGCTCCTTTACTTCTTATCTTAACATATCTCTGACTTGCACTGTTTCAATTTACACCTACATAGATCATTAAATGCATGTTCCTAACTTTGCTGCTGATAGATATAATTCATTCTTTTCAGATTCCTATCAAATACTGTTTGTGACTATAAAGCTTTTTTCAGTGAAAAATGGATTTAATGAGCATCTTGCAAATTTCCTTGAAGAATGTTTAAATGGGAGTCAAGCCACTTTCGTTACTGTCAAAGAACTTGATATAATATTTCCCTGAAACACCAGTAGGCTGACATGCTTATTTGTCTTACAGGGTTATCTTTCTAGATTATAAAATAGATTATTATCTCATTGCAATTTAATACTGTAAGTGCCTTACTCTTACTGACAGACTTCTATAACTGTCTCACATCAGTGGGAATTTTCTCCTTGCTAAAGAATGACTAAAGAGCACCAAATAGGGCCCAAAGTTGGTAGCTGGTATTTCAAGAATTTTCTCTTTCTGAAGAGTGTTGTACTAAATGTGCCATTTATTTGCACTAGCTCTGAAACATTGACAGTTTGGCAGAAAATGTGTTGGAGTAAAACAGTGAAAGAAGCTAATTTTCTTCTTCCTAAATCTGCCATTGTCCACATGAAAAACTGCATCTCTGGACACAGGCATAAAAGAGAGGAGCTGTACCTGCCATGTTGCTCTCATATTTTGTATGGCAGTTTGAAAATAAGGCATTTCCCTCACTAGAAAATGAAGCAATAAACACAAAATGCAGGTGAAAAATTAAGGAACCAGAACTCATGGCAGAGGTGATATCTTTTATTAGACCAACTAGATTTTTACAAAAAGAAAGTATGTAATTGCAAACGTTTGGGCACAAGCCCCCTTCTTCAGGCATAGGAGAAAAGTTTGTAAAAGTTCTCCTGGGTGGAAATGAAAGTTCGTATTTCATAGGAGAGTTGAAGGTGGTAAAATCTCCTGTTTGGAACAGTTCATTTTATATGCAGATTAGACTCAGACAAAAGTTGAAATAGTTTCTTTACCTCAAAGTTGTTTGGTGGTAAGCAGGATGTAGTCATATTTTCTTCTGCTTATGGTGTTTCATATTTCAGAGGAGTAAAAAGATGTAACGCTCTTCTGGGCAGGCATTTGTCTAACTTTTCTCTGAGCTTAATCTGCATATAAAATAAAATGAAGTATGAACTTTACATTTCTACTCAGGAGAACTTTTACAATCTTTTCTCCTATGCCTGAAGAAGGGGGCTTGTGCCTGAAAGCTTGCAATTAAATATATTTTTTTTGCAAAAATCTAGTTGATCTAATAAAAGATATCACCTCTACCATGAGCTCCAATTCCTTTTGCCTCTAGACTAGTAGGGCTACAACCTGGATACCTGACACAGTGAAAAATTAAAAATTTTTGCACCCAGAGACAGTAACTCTTGTACCTCTGAGGAGACTCAGAGCTGGTTGCAAGCTGCACTTTGGTTGTCTCCTAGGTGAAAATAATTCTCCCTTTGCTGTTAGAGCAAACATGGTGTGTCCTACGATTAGATGGGTGAAAAGCTCCTGGAGGTCTTGTTCACTGTGATCTACTATGGTGCAACTCCCAGCACACTGAAGTTTCTGAGTAGTTGTACAAGTTAATCTGCTCTTAGCCAAGAATCTGTGCAACTTAAACTGACTTCTTTTCAGACGGTATTCAATGTAAATTCCTCTTCTGAACTTTTTGCTAAATGGCATACAACAGCAATGGGACAGAGTGAGAAAAGATTGGGAGCTAGAATTTCTGCCCATTGTGCAATAGCCTAATTATGTTGACAAATTGGTGGGGTGGGAAGGAGAGAGGGGGGAGGGGGAGAAAGAAGGGATCCAAATTGTTTGAGAACTAACCACAGTACAAGTTTACCCATAATGTCAAAAGTCTTAGATCTATACATGTTTTGTAGAGATGCAATTCTGTCCTCTGCATTATCTCCCAGTCTGTCATGTGACAATGTCTATGGGCTTGTGTCAAGAGCACAATCCATGCTGCTACTCAGGTATGATATCTTCAGCCAGTATTAGGAGAAAATAAGGAAGATTCTGGACAAGACTTGAATATTGTACAATAGTTGCTGCTGGCAGATTTCTCACCGTTTTTTTCTTGAAGATAGAAACAGTTACGGCATCTTTCAGACCTTGAGGGGTAAGTTTTTCCTTCCCCATTGTGAAGGAGGACTTCACATAGGCACTCCTTGAGATGATAATCTCAGAAAATTTATTATTTCTTGACTAATGGGACTTGACTCAGCCAAGGAGGATCAATGAGCTCAAATACACTAAATGTTGTGGGAGTGTGCAAACAGTTTCTATGTTTATATAAGTGGGGCTGTTTAATAAGCTAAACTTTATTCTTTCCATCAATGTTCACTTCAGTCAGCATATCCATACACCCTTGATAGCCACTATCAATTCTGAATAATATGTTTTTACTTTGGGTTCTACATCATAACTGCTGATGCTTTGCGTTTTCAGTTATTCATGACTAATCATTAAGATATGTTTAGAAAGCAAGTCTTTATTCCTCAAGTGCTCTTATTGTTTCATCATGTTCAGCAAACTAAGATTTCTGCTGTGTTGTTATTATTCCAAGAATTTGGGAGCTAGGTGACAGTAGAGTGCCTCTAAGGAGCTTCTAAGGGTGCATCCACATGAGTGCGCACGTGCCTTTTGAGGCAGGACAACAGGCACATGCAGGAACAAAAAAATGTTCCCCTGCTGCAAACTTGCAGTGAGGGGAGAAAATTAGACCCCTGGATATCCAGGAGTCTAAAAAAATAGACACTTAAAAACGCGGCACAGGGCACAATCCCTAACTGTGTCCTGAGGCAACTGGAGGCTGGGTCCTCCATGGAGACGCTCTGGCTGCCAGAGCATCTCTATGGTTGGCCCTCGCCCTGGTGCTGAAACACGCAGCCGGTGAGGCTGTGTTTCAGCACTAGGGCTCCGGTGCCAATGGGTAAGGGGTCGGGGGGCTGGAGGAGCGGGGAGGAGACCATGAGGGGATCCCTCGATGGCTGCGCCCACTCCCCCAGCCCCCCTTCCCCCTCCCTGTGGGGGCCATTTGACCCCTGATGGGGGCCTGTACCCCTTGTGTGGGGGGTTGTGTGGGGATTGAACCCCCTGTTGGGGGGCCAAATCCCCTGTTGGGGGGCATACCCCTTGTGTGGGGGCTGAATCGCCTGTTGGAGGCCCGTACCCTTTGTGTGGGGGTTGAACCCCCTGTTGGGGGGCCGTATCCCTTGTGAGAGGGCTGAACCCCCTTTTGGGGGGCTGTATCCCCTGTTGGGGGAGCCAAACCCCTTGTGTGGGGGCCATTGCCCTGTGGGAGAGCAGCAAAACATGTATTCATGAAGTCATGAAACGTATTTAGAGTTCACTTTATTATTATGATAAGAGACTTGCTTTAACACTGTAAGATATATCAATAAAACATTGTCCAAC